>NW_009610100.1:0-30562 GCF_000690535.1 Cariama cristata
ATGCATCACAACTCGGTCTTTGAGATATCGTGTGCCTTATCATCCCCGGAGGACGATCAGTGGAGGTAAGGCTGGAAATGAGCCTACTGAATTTAATAATTCACTCTCGATTTGCGTGGTCGTCACTGATGGATGCTGAGGTCTTGCCAGAGAGGTGATCTGATGTTCAGGGCAGGGCGAGATCTTAAAACACTTAAAATGTTTGTTTTCTCTTTTACTGGCATGCTGTAAATGTTCACGTCCAGCCTGAGCCATCAGCTGGGAATGACGTGGTAATCCTGGCTTTCCGGGAATCGTGCCCATGGAACTGTGACCCCAATCTGAGCTGCCTTTAGCACACCTCTGTTTTTTCTGGAGATGAGAGATGTTTGTGAGTCGATCACATCTCTCCTATTCCTTATTTTTCTGCAAATTTAGCAATTTTATTATTTTTTTGGCCAGAAGAGGAGGCTGGCAGAGTCAGAGCTGCTTTCAGCCGACCCTGCCGCTCCATGCACTCAATCAGCTTTTCTCAGGGTGGATTTGGGATAGACCCAATTCTCCCTCAAACCAGAATCTTTCTATCGCCCGCTTCAGCTTCTGAGGCCGCAGGTGTGACTATTTCAGCCGGCTCTGAAATAACCCCGCTGCCTACAAAAAACAAGCGCTTAAGCTCTGAAAATCCACAAAGCTGCAAAAAAGAAAAAAAATCCCCAGCCCCTTCCCCCCTGATGCCGATGCCGAGAGCTGCTCTCAGTTTTATATGCCGGCAAAACCTGGAGTTTCACTGAAACAAGCTGCGAAAATGCCTCCCCGTCCTGTAACGCCTGCCCTTTTCTTGTGTGCTGTTGTTAGAGCCTCCTCCTGTGTCTAGGCTTAAAGAAGGATTCTGGCTTAAGACTGAATTTTGAAAAGGAAATAGACAAAAATTAAACAAACGAGCACAAAACCCGTGTACACAGAAAAGCAAAATTCACCAAATAAATATTTATTTTACTCGACTGAAGCTCCCTAAAGAGGCAGGGAGGACTTTTCCTGCTGGGATGAGCCACATCCCTGGGATGAGATCCATTCCCTCTGATGACAAAATGAGCCTTGGCTCTGAACTTGGACATCGGCCTCTGCCAGGAATGAATTAATCTGCATTGCTCTGCTCTTCTCGAGATTTCAGCTCTTTGGTTTCCCGCCATGGGATGCTGAGCCCGGGGGTGCCCCGCGTTAAAAATCAGAATTTCCTCCCAGAAATTCTGGCAGAAAAAGTGACTTAACGAGACCTGGTGACTGACGGTGATGAGGTCGGTGCTGGGCTGGTGGCCATGGGGCTCATTTACATCTCGCCGAGCGAGAAGTCAGGCGTGAGCTGCTTTCCTGTCAGTGCCAGGCTCGACCCGAAACCCCTCCATTTGCTTCGTCTTTCTCAGGGCTGGCAGCAAGACCTCGGAGGGCAAAAAACCCTGCAAGCTGTCAAGCCTCTTTTCCTTATGGGTAGGTTCACTGGTGTCTAGTAATGGGGCCGAGCATGTGCTTCAGCCTCTCCTTCATCACCACTATTGTTATCTTTGCTATAAGTGATTGATGGCCATTGCCAATGATAAGGGCACGCTCGGGGACCCTGGGGGCTCTGGGGACCTTTCCAGGACCAGCTGGATAAATTGTCCCTGTTCAGTTGGGTTGATGCAATGCATTGGCCATGCCAAGCTGCAACCTGTCCCGCCGCGGGTCCCTCTCCTCCCAGGGGAGTTAAAGAAGCTCTGAGAAGAGAAGTCAGCCTGGGCATCGGGATCGCAACTCATCGGCTTGCTGCAAAACGCCTCATCGAGTGGTTCCGCGGGTCCCCAATTTTGAGGGAGCGTTGTAGCTCGCTCCATGCCATTGCACACGGCGGGGATACCTGCAAAATAATTGCATTGCACCCCGAGCGGGTTGGGTGCTTAAAACTGCTGGGATTAGGGCTGCTTTTTTTGTCATCGTCTTTCCCCAGCCCAGGGTTGGGTTGCTCAAAATGTAGCTGGGGAGGAAACCGAGTGTTTGCAGCCTCATCCGTCTGTCTGCGTGCGTAGCACCCCTGTTTGCACGGGTGAGGTGGGAGGTGGAGGAGGTATTAAAAAGGGAAACTGGGTATCGGCTCCAGGACGTACCCTCCCGTTGGGTGCATGCTAAGAGCAATCAAAGGGGTCACGTACCCTTGTCCGTTTGAAATTTAGCACAAAAAGTGAAGATAACTTTCTTCTCTAATTTCTCTCCAATTCTGCAGTTTTCAAACGCTGCCCATCCCCAACAAAACTCAAAAAGACAGATTGCCCAAATGTTCTTTGGGCCTCAAGAAAATAGAAGTGCTCATTCTGATGGAGGGCAACTAGTGCTCCGGCTGCCATTCTGCTTGCTGGGAGCGTGGATTCCCTTGGACTGACCCTGGGATGCTGTAGGTGGCTGTGTCCCGTGTTCCTGCAGCCCCAACTTGCCGGGCATGGGTGCCGGAGATGAGCTTGGGGATAGCAGGACCCATCCGTGTGCAGAGGGACAACGTTTAATGGAGTTATCCATAATGAAGGAGCTTCCCTTGCATCCCACACTTGGCTTACTCAATAAATACCGTGCCAGACAAGCTGCAGGGATGGGGAGGAGGGTTTTTTTCTGCTATATTGAGTACACCAGTGAATGAGAGATGTGTTTCCTTTTTATTGCTATTATTGATGCCATTGGACTCATTTTTTGGTGCAGGAGGTTGCAGGTTGGGATGGGACATTAACCCTTGTGCTCCTGCCCCGTCCTTGTACCTGCAGCGGGGTGATAAGGCAGAGCCAGGTGTCCCCTTAGGGCAAAAGGGCGTTTTACAGGGAAAAACAGTAAAAAGAGGGAGAAAAGCAGGTCAGAGATTAATCCAGGCCTCGAGGAGTTTGCAAAATAGCTGGAAATCTCACAAGGCCAAGCTGCATCTCATGAGATTTCTGATACTTCCCACTTCTGGCTGGGCCAGAAATACCACAAGAACAACGCTGTGTCATCATTCTTGGCGCTGGCTTTGCTCTTCCCACACTCCCGGCAGGGATTATCCTCCCAAACATCCTCCGGGCTACGAATCTGCCTGCCGGTGCTGGCTGCAGGTCCCAGGGCAGCATCGCTGAACGGCGCCCAGTGCCGACAGCGTCTAACTCTTCCTTTAAGACCCATGCATTGAGAAGGAAGATATTTTTGGTCAAGAAATCAAATGAATCATTTGTGGATTCGAAGAACTATTTTGGGACAGAGCGTGTGTCTTCCCAGTGCGGTCCCATGCCGATGCTTGGGTTGCTGGAGATCTTAAACTACTCTGGGTAGGTGGGTGCAGAAGGGACATTGCAGCCCCAGGCTCCCGAATCCCCCCGGATTACGAAGGTCAGAGACTGCTGGCGGCCAGGGATGTTGTGCAATCCCACTGTACACGTTTCAGTTCGGTCCTTACCCTTTCCGCCCTCCGACTGGGTTTGTTATACAGAGGAAGCTTGTTAGGAGCCTCGACAAACAGACAGGAAACCGAGTCTTTTACTGCGCGTACACATTGTCTGCCTGGGGCTAATTTTGAACATTAAAAAGACCTTATTTATTTCTTTTATTTATAAATCCTGAGCCTTATGCTTTGAAGACAAGCACACACTCTTGTTGGGCTAGGAAGTGTGCAGGAGAGGGCAAGGGGAAGAGCAGCTGTCGCGGCACGGAGTGACCGTACGAAAGCCCGTCTCCGGTGTGTGCGGTGGGGTCAGGGCAGGCTTGGACGCTGCATGATACGGCGTGGGGTGATGTCCATGCGATAATGGCTGGGGCAGAAAGGGCACACACACGGGCCTAGGCGGGGAAGGACTCAGGCTGGCCAGCTCTGGGTGACTGGTCTTGGGATGGAGACTCCACCAAGGACCTCATGGGCATCCCCTGGGTCGATGAAGGTGAAGATGATGCCAGGCTGCAACCCACATTGCCCAGTTGGGGTTGAAGTTCCGGGCAGATTCATGTCCCCACGGAGGTTTGGGTGATGGAGAAGCTGCATCGGTGAGGTCGGATGGCCACTCCTCAGGTCCATGCCTGGAAGCATCACCACTGGCCTTAGGCACCACCTCTGGAGAAACCGCCCAGGTCCCCACCAGCATCAGAGGCAGGGTGAGGGCTGTCTCGCACCCACCCCATGGGCTCCCGACCCCCACCGGCCCCCAGGGACTCTGGTGAGACCTTCACGGAAATCAGAGACTCCTTTGGAGATGTTTTTTCTTTATTTTCCGTGTACCGGTGGGTATTTCCAGGGCAAGGTAGTGTGATACGGGCAGGCACATATTAGTCACCACAGCAGACTTTAAAAAGTGAAAACACGAAGTCGAAACCTGCCAAACCTGCGGCAACTTCCCAAATCCCACCCGAAAAGTAGCAAAACTCACCTAAAAAGGCACAACAAAAGTAAAAGTTCCATCATTGCTTTTTTGGGGTTTGTTCTTTTTTGTTGTTGTTGTTGTTAATGTTGTTTTTGGAGAAACATCATGCTTTATTCCGAGAAAGGGGAAGCGTTGGGGCCATTGACACCGCGGGGTTGTGCATCTCCCATGGGTTCCCCCCTCGGGAAAGCAAAGATGGGAGGTGAGCCCCAGCACCCCGGGTTGCATCAGGGCTTGGGCAATGCAACAGCGATGCTGAGGTTTCTGTGGCAGAACCAGGAGGTCCAGGATGAGACACACGAGTGATAGAGAAGAGGAGAAGCCTCCCCTCATCCTCACCCTCTGCCCCATTAGGGCTTTGCACGGATGGGTTTGGGCACAGGGCTGCCTCGTCGCTCCCCCTCCTGCACAGCCAGCGGTAAGCTCGGTCTCAGCTGTGCCCAAAAAGACACACCGGCCAGAGCGGCTCTTTTCTTTATTTAACCCTCCCCAACCCCAGGATTGAGGAGCCACTTCCACATTTTCTGCCGGCCATGGCCAAAAAGCCCTGGAGCCATTTCTGCTCCTCTGACCCGGCCGGTCTTGCTTGCAGATGCTCAAACCACACGCGCCTTTGCCCTGCCCGGCCCGTCACAGATGGACATGGCTAAAAATACCTAAAAATACCGCCTGGCCACAGGTGTCCTGCGAGGGTCTCACAGCCAGAGCAGCTGGGACTGAGAGGATGGGCTAAAAATAGGGGCGTGGGCTGAGTTTCATAAGATCCCGAAACATAAGGTGAAACTCGGTCCGGGTTAACGGAAGAGCTGAGCTTGTCGAAGGGCTTATTTCTGCTCGGGGAGGCTCAGCAGGAGAAATGTGAGAGCCTGGTAGCTCTTGTGTATGAATTTAGTGGGGTGTCACCATTCACTTCCGTGCATCACCCGTGTTAGCTCTTTGGGGTCACCATCCATTCAAGCGGCTGCCTTCTTGGGGACCAGAGGCGCTCAACCCCGTGCCATACTCACAAATATTCTTTTGGGGATGAAAACCTGGAGGTTTGGTCCCCTCGCCTCGTCCAACCCATCATCCCCCTGTGATTGCACGCATGCCTGATGGCATCTGTGTAAATCGGCTGAACTCCCTCCTGCCCGAGAGGATACTCAAGCCTTCCAGCCTTTATAAGGACGGCAGCTGGAGCAGGGGGAGATCTGTCTCTGATGTTTCCAGCTGTGAACCAGGAGCTAGTGGCATGCCTGAAGGTGTACGGTCCTGTCCGGGTCCCCTGGACCCACCACCGAACCCAGGGGAACCCATTGCAGCCCCGTCCTCCCCGACCTTGCACAACTTGCCGGTCTTTCTTCTTCTTTGCGCTGGGTGAAATCAGAGCTGTTATTTCAAAGAGCAGCTTGTGATTTATCGCTGTAATCTCAACCACAAGTTGAGCTGGCAGTAGTTAAGGAGCCACGAGGAATAAGAGAAGGGTTAGCTATTAATTTCTCCATCCTCTATGCTCTTGAGGTTTTTATTTCTTCAATACAAGAGCAAGGAAATATGGGTTTCTGCTGAGTAAAGAGGAGAAAATGAAAAGGAAAAAAAACTGCCCAGGATTTGTGCTGAAGTAGCTCATGTTGGCCCATTTCTCCGCATGTTGTTAAAAAAAAAAAGAAACTTTCTGACCTTTGAAAGCTGAGGTCATTGCAGAAACCGGAGGCACCAACCCGTTCTTGGCAAGGGTAACACCCTGGGAAGGAGAGCGGGGTTGTGCTGGTGGGTCCGTGGGCAGAGATGAGTGGGATTTCTTCTCTCTTTCTTCCTTTTTCCTTTCTCTATAAGTCACTTTTATGGCTCTCAGCAGTCAGTCTGGAAAGTGCAGCTTTGCACCGATGTTAATGAGTCTTTAAATCAAAGGGGCAGCTGAAGGGTTATGTTGGCCAAATCAAATGTTGCCTCTCCTTCCAGAAAGGGCCAGGCCAGGGATGCACAGCTCAGGGCATCAGAGATGCAGAAAACTCCCAAACACCGACCATCTGTGAAGTGACAGCATCTTCATCTTCATTATTTGATTTTTTTTCCCTGCTTCTGATCTTCATTTATGTATGATTCTACAGTTTATTTAAGGTTTTAAATTCTATTTTCCCCAGCTTTGCTTTGCTTTGAAAGGACCTGGAAGCATATATTTTGCTAAATATCAGTGAGATGCACATTATCTTATGTAATTTCAAACTCTGGAGATCTAATAACCCCCCCGAATTTCCCAGCACTGGAGCCTGGTAGAGCCCTTTACATCCAGGACTCCGAGCTCCCGATGTGCTCAGAAGAAACCCATCAGTTTTTTACTTCTTTTCCTTGTCTTACAGAAGAAAAGGCTATTTTCCAGGCTTGCTGCAAACCGTGGAGGAGTCAGACAGCATTTTAACCCCGTCTGAGGAAATGACAAAGCATTAACTCCCCTGCAAGGTGCTGGAATAGTTTTCATTAAATACAAACTTTGCAAGAACCCTGCAGTTATTTTCCAAGCCAAAAAAACCCCAAAACTTGCTCTTTCTTGGCCTTTCTGGTTTGCTAAACTACTTTGACATTTATTAGCAATTATTTATTTCCTTCCCCGTTAGCTGTTTATGGTGCAATTTTTCAACAAAATAGGCATTACTCAATAATAACCTCTGCAAAAAGGCAATTGGGAAATGTGAAGAAGTGTGTTGCAGGGATGGCTTACAGAGATTGTGGGCCTTTTCCCGTGTACAAAAATCCCATTTTCTGGCCCAGATGGAGCTGAAGATGCTGCTCTGGGCAGCAGACACCGGCCGGGCTCTGGGACTGAAGCATCACAGCCTTCATCCCATCCTTTCTGCAAAGGATTCAGGGGCTTTTCCCTGCTGTTTGCAGCCTTTGCAAGCAGTAGCAAGCTGAGAAACACGTATTTAGGAAGATCTATTTTTGTCATCTCCTGGGTAATAATTTTCTTTCTTCCCTTTGGGTTTTGGTGATGAGGAAGATCTGTAAGAAAACAGGATTCTTGTTCCTTAATGAAAACGCTCCGCGCCGAAAGACTCCCATCAGTTCCTATAAAGCCACAAGGTAGTGCAAAACCGAAAAAAAAAAATAAAATCAAAAAATAGCTCAGTCTTTCAGTGCAGCATCTTGGGAGCCTTTCCCTGTTCCCTCCCTCCGTGGGGAGAGGTCTGTGCCGGCCGCCCACCCTGCAAAATACCCCCAGAGTGATGGCTTTCCCAAGAAAGGGCTTCACTGCAGCTTCTTGCATGAGAGAAGCCACAGCGGGGGAAAGAAAAAGCTTTGCATTGAAATAATGGAGCTTGTAAGAAAATAAAGTCCTTTTCTAGCCCAGCTTGCATGCAATGCCTTGTACCGATCACCCTGCGTCCCTCCTGGTGGGTGCTGATGGGGAGCTGGGGCATGACGTTGGGTGCTGGCAGAGGGTTTGGGCACGGTGTTGGCTCCTCTCTCATCCCACCCAGCTGGGGATTAATTGCAAAAACCATCCCAGAAATCGCCGGGGCTGGGTGATGGCAGGAAACACGGCAAGAGAACAGCGGGTGCTGCTCGAAGGCGGGGGACAGCCCAGTCCTGGTTCTGCTTGGCTGGAGCGATCACCTAAAATAATCAGCCTCACTGCAGTATTTTCACTGCTTAGGGAAACTTAATTTTTATTTTCCACCCCATTTCCCGGCCAGGACACAGGCAAGGGCTGCTCTCAGTGGCAGTGATGGTTCAGTGGGCAGGCGGTGGCAAGGGCGTGGGGTTCTTTGGCACCCAGTGCTGCTGAGCTGCAGTTTGGGTTTGCCTTGCGATGTCTCTTTGCCTTCCCCGTGGCACCGGGGAGGGCGGCGTGAGGGCATGGTGGAGGAGAGATGCAGCCAGAGGAGCATCGGGAGCTGTCTCACTCCCTGCTGCGGGATGCGGGGCTGCGCTAGGATGCAAATCCCACGGATGGTGTTGCATCCCTGTCAGGGTGTCTGTCCATCTGTCTGTCCAGAGCAGCTCTCCGACACTGTATCCTGATGCTGGTCCCAGCAGAGCCAGCCTGGGGCTGAAGCTGGACGATGTTTTGTCATCTCTGCCCACGGCTCTGGCAGACCCATAAAGATGGGAGGTGGAACATCGCGCTGCTCGCTCTGCGGGGGTCATTTTGCACCATCATGATCTGTCTGTTGGTCTTGCCGTGGGACCTGGACCGCTGTGTGGTGGGGCCGTATATCCAGCGATAGCACAGTATCAGTTATCCAATAAACCCCCCTCTAGGTTATGATAAGCTTGTTAAATCATCTGCGCTTTAATAGGCAATATACATAAACCTTAGGTAGACACCAAATGCTCCTTGAGACAAGATTAAGCTCCCCAATAACAAATCTGGTGGATTTTCATCTATTTATATGAACCATTAAGGCATATGGACAATCCACTGTGCATTTCTTTACGTCTGCCATGAATCGTGTGTTCCCTGGTGCTGTGCACTTACCCGGCCAAACCGCTCCCTCTGCTTGTATTTAATATTTCCTCTGCACTTCAAAAGGCTGAAAACTTTTCTCTTTGTGGATTCTTTCAAATTCCACCCCCAAAACAACCCTCTGGATCATTTAAAGTGTGAATCTTTTTACTGAGGATCCTACAGGGAGCCTGGCAGTTATTTTACTGCTCCAAACTTTTCTCACGTCTTACAAAATTCAAATATCCTAATCCCAATGTTACTAAAATACAGAGCTGAGAGTGACTTGTTCAGTGTGTGAATTTCTTTTTAGCTGCTTATTCTTACTAGTTGCCATTACAAACATGCTTTTTGTGTTTGTAATAAATATAACAGCATGGCTCGCAAAAAGAAAAGATGACTTTTAAGCAAGTAAAGGCAATCTCTGAAATCAGGAGTTTCAAATCCTTCTGGAAAATGTGTATGAGGATCATGGAGGAAAATATCTTGCTAGAAATAACAACCGCAGCCTGGAAAGTGAACAGTGGAAATATTCTTACGTACGAAGAGGAAGAATCCACAGCCTTTGAAAACCATTACAGTCAGCGTTGATTAGGGCTGATTGACTGAAAACAGAGTCCGACACGAGCTCGGCTCTGCTCGCAGGGCTGCCAAGAGCCTGTACTGAGTCACTGTGAAAACCACATGCTAAGTTGTTAGAGGAAAAAAAAAAAAAAGAGAGAGATGTATATGAGCAGGTGGGATTTTCCATGACCTTGAGTGATGGAGGAGCCCAACATTGGGCATCGGCCCCAATTAACAGAGATGATGCCCTCTGCTCCCCAGCACCAGCCCCTTTTTGCAGCCTGGAAGGGCGAGGGTGGGTGCTCCCCAGGGTGGGAGCATCCCTGCCAGGGATGTGCATCCCAGGGAACGTGAAGGCAGGGAGAGGGATGGAGAAGCTGCACTCTCTGTGGAGTCCATGTCCTCAAAAGGTGGAAAACAGGGAATTTAGAAGCCCTCCTCCTCCATCCTGCTGCAGGCAGAGCTCCCATGGCTGGACCCAGACTTACCGGCGGTGCACAGATGACAGCCAGGAGCCCTGCCTTGGGGTGCTCCTCTCTCCAGAGAAAGTTTTAGGGCCATGAAAAACCACTTCCCCAAAATCGCCGCTGCTCTTTCACCATTGGAAGAGCTGAAGGCCCTGCAGAAAATAGGCAGGCTCACTGGGTGTTACTGGGAGAGGGGGGGAACACCGAGAAAGCGGGGCCGAAGCCTGGCGAAGGAGAGCTCTTGGCAGTTGTGGGTGCAGCTCCACTTGGCTTTCAGAGCGTGTTTTCTGCATGGTCAGAGGATGGAGAACCTTGAGGGCTCAGTGCAAGCCCTGCCCTACAAGGAGAGATTGGCCCTCCAGGACCCATCTCCCTGCCCCTTGCTCCAAACCCTGAAACTTAGGATTTCGTGACTTTTCCGTGAGTTTTTTTTGTTGTCATAAATTCATACGGCTTTAACAGCTTTGGTAGCGAGATAAGTGCGTGATCCTGGCTGGGGCTCGCGGTGTCTGCTGTCTTCTGCAGCAACAGCAGCCGAGCTGGAGCATGCCCTGCGCAAGAGCATCTCCTATGGCTCAGTTTGGGGCTGGGAGATGGAGAAAAACAAGACCCCACCACCTCTGCCTGCAGGTTTTGTTTTTTTTTTTCCTGGTTTGGGGCTGGTTTGGCTCTGTCCCCGCTCTCTCCCTCCTCCTTGCACACCTTGATCCCCTTCCCCACGTGCTCCAACCATAAATGTAATGGCATGGTCAGAGTCTCGCTATTATTCACCATCCTGTTTCTTATACAACCGAGCAAGCTGTTTGCTCTTTTGACTCACCGGCTGCTCCCTCCACGCAGAGTTTGCAGCAGGAACTGGGCTGTGAATCAATACAGTTAATTCAGAAACTGGTCACTGGCATGAATAATTTAAAATATTATTTGGAGTGGGCTGGTTTGCACCTGTGTCTGTAGGGCACAAACTTGGGTCCGTTCACGGAAGCTGAGGGCTTTCATTACACTGCCAAGTGGATGCTTCCCTCTTTGGAGTTTTTCCCTTAGGAAAAAAAGATTTTTGTACTAAAGTCCACCTTTTGTTCCCGGGAGCTGGCAGGAGAGGTGAGGGGAATGGGACCCATCGCTGCCCACCGGTGCCAGCAGCCTCGGAGAAAGCATCTGAGCTCAGCAGCTCCGAACAGAGCACCGCGGGGAATTGCTGTCACGGACCCTTCCCAATGAGCTGCCTAATTGACTATTTAATGACCTGCTTTACAGCAATGCCTCTAGCTGTCCTGGTGCTGGGTTTGAAAGCTTTCTATGCCAGCCTGGCTCTGCCTGCCTTCCTGGGAGCAAGGAGGGAGGGATGCGGGTGCTGTCTCTTTTGCCCCCAACTTGGTCTCCTCTCCAGCAGCTACATGGCTGCTCTGCAGTCCCTGGGGCCAAGAGTGGGGCCAACTTCGGCCAGACAACCATGAGCAGGTCTAGATCTGTGCTAAAGCAAGGCTACAGATCGCTTTCCTGGCCGAGCTCTGGAACAAACCCGGTCCCACATATAAATGATGGTTTATTGCATCCAAATGACAGTGAGTTTGGATTGAGGCCATGATGCAGCAGATAAAAGCTAAAGGAGACCCAGCGGCTGGGTGGGAAAGCTTCACCTTTATACATGACCCTGCCCTTCATGCCAAGCATATTCAAGGGATTGTCCCTAGAAAGGAAATCCCTTTTCTCTGCTTGCGCACAGATTTTTGGGGTCCTGGAGCCCAAAATCACTCCCTGGCACAGCTGCCAAGATAGCTGGTAGAGGAACAGAGAGTGCTTCGTATTTAGGAATTTAAAGAGGGACCAAATTCCCTGAAGGGATGGACCAAGACAGAGAAGGATGGCAAACAGGCAAAAGCACCCAGCTGCTGAAGCCAGACGGACCTCTGTCCCCACTGTCTCCACCGTCCCCCAGCATGGGGCGGGGGGGGGACCCGGAGCTCCCAGCACCCGACTTTGCTGCGTCCAGGTCACACCGAGCCACATGATCTGTGGGGTCGGAGCAGCAACAACAACAGGAACAATCTGTGGGAGAGGAACTTAGGATGAGCCCAACTTCTCTAAAAGTATAAAAAGACCCTGGGGGCCGCAAAAGGCATCAGCTTGCACGTCCTCTTCTCCCGCCGCCGCTGCCGCTTTGCAGCCCTGACGGTTGGAAGCCGGCATTGTCCCGGCATTGTGCAATACCATTTCTGTGCATTTGGCATCAGCTCGCCCTGCTGCTCGCCTGCCCTCCCAGAAAAGGAAACGTAACCCCACCGATGCGTGAAGGTCCTTCGCAAGAGAGCAAACGGCTCTGCTCAGCCTCTGTCCTGCTTGGGGGCTTCACCCGGGTGATGCTCCCATGAAAGGAGCGAGTAAGCCTGAAAAAAACCACCCTGCATCCAGTTAAAGAGCATCAGGAAAGGGAATTGTAAGGAGTAACTCTGCTTCCTATCAAAGGATGCTCATGCAGCTCAAAACCGGAGCAGGGCCAATTAATTAAAATTTAAACAGATTTTCAGCATCTTGCTGGATAGTCACTAATCAAGCACCAGGGTGCTACATCAGGGTGCATGACAGTTTTTAGGGTCCTATTCCCATCAGTTTCTTCTTTTTCCCTGGATTTATTGGCATTTCCACTCACTGACCTGAGCTGGCCGGCAGGAGGACGTGTCCCTGGTGCACCACAGCTTTTGCAGCAGATCTCTGCATGCACCCTGAAGTAAGGCATTTACACAAGGACATTTTAAAGCTTTTTTTTGGCTTGAGGAAACATAGGTCTGCCTGAAACCTTCCAAACGGCAGAAAAAGACCCAGTGAAAACGGAGGTGAAGCTTGTTGGGTGGCCCCACTCCAGACCAGCCGATAGAAAGGCACATCTTGCGCACAAGTCAAGGTGGTACCCTCCAAGAGATGGGCCAGATGCTGTGACTATCATCAGGCACTTCTTTAGATACTAGCGGGGTTTTTTCATGGGTTGTGAGCTAAGAAAAAATGTCATCGCTTGTGGAAAACCTTGCTGCAGCCGTATCCTTTGGCTACCGTGCCTGCAAGGCTGTGGTAGAAACCATGCACAGTGTGACATTTTCTCCTAGCCTAGAAGAAAACATTTTGCTCATTGGAGAGAGAGGAATAACAGAGGAGAAAATTTGATCTCAAATTCTGGGTACTTCTGACTGCTAGAAGATTGGTCTTTACTCTTAAGGCAGACTGATGAGACCCGTGAGGAGGAAAACTCGAAACATGATGAGATTTAAAACTGTAGACCATGGCCACTTGCAAGGCAGGTGTGGCTTATGTGTTTCAACACTTTTTCTAGCGAGTCGTTTAAATGAACCAGGATCTGAGATTCCAGGAATTTTGGTTTTTCAACTTATAGGAAAGGAGGAAGAAACAGATGGAGCCGCTGCTTCTGAACTAAAAATACTGTCTGGAGAAGGACATCTGCAGTGCAGCTTTGAATGTCAAGGTCCTCAGCGTTTGGGCTGTTCTCCTGCCAATGTCACCTCCTGACGCTGGGAGAGGTAGGAAGACTGGAAAGTGAAAGTTTGCAGCCACCCTCTTTCTTCCCTTAGAAATACTCGTTCGCCTGAAGTGGTTGCAACGAAACGGAAAGGAAATCTCGTTTTCAACCTGTGGTGCAGGGGTGGGGACACCCCAGAGCTGGCCTTTCCAGTTTGGGATCCCCGTGCAGTGGATCTGGATCAGTCCCAGCTGTTGGAGGCCTTTTGGGGATGTGGGAGTTGCCGAGAAGTCGGACAAGCCATTCATAAAAATTCTGGGAGAGTATTTGTGAAAGCCAAGCATATTCCACCCCCCACCCCCCCCAGCATTGAATGAGTGACCTTTGTCTTGTCTTTTATTTTCACTTTCGAGCTCTTGCCTTCCAGAGGTCAAGCAGTTTAAAAAGCTTGGCAGAATTAAAGCGGCAGGATTAATCCTCCTAGTTATCTTATCTTGCTGGCCACCGTGTCATCTTGCTTTTGCCAGGGTCAGGAATTACGCAAAAAATCAAAATGTTCCAAAATGCCACAAGTGAGACCCCAGAGAACCCAGGAAACCTGTGTTAAAAAGCACAGTCTTTGCAAAAATACCCTTTTGCATCTTTGTCTCTCCATTCGGATGGCCTTTGCAGTTCTTGTTTTTCAAAAAAAGGAAGAACAATTCTGATGTAATGGCAGGACTCCAGGAGCTGGAGATTTATGGGGGAAAAAAATAACAAGTATTGTATAACTCATCATAAAGTGGTGAGAAACCACCTGCGCTTCCGTCCGGTCTTGTTAAACAAGCTCTGCGATAAGGTACTGTCACTTCGCTGCATGAATATGGTTTGTTTTAGAAGAAGGTTATATCCATCCAGGGCAAGGAGCGTGCAAGTCAGGCCATAAACCTCCATCAGCTATAGCGTGTCGCTGTTATTTAACCCCCGATTATTTAACCCCTATAGCAGGATGCGGTATCTCTTATCAGGGCTCGGTGAGAACGTTGCCTCCCCTGTGCACTGATGGCAGCAAACCCCCAGTCTAGAGTTAAACATTAATGAGCTGTCACGACGCTGGATTACCAGAAATCCGCTGAGCTAAGGTCATCCTTAGGGATGAATGATGAGGTTTATTTGAAATATCTCTGGGATCTGGTGGGTCAAGGCTCAGAGGGAAGGCTCACATGGGTGTCAGCAGTCCCTAGCATGGTTGAGGTCTCTCTTGGCCAACGTCAAGACTTCATCAGACTTCTTGCCTCGGTCTTGTGGTCCAGCGGCTGCTTCCCTCCAGATGTTTAAAGGAAAAAAGTGAAAGAGGAGGGGGGAAGGCTTGGTTTCTGAAAACCCTTTCAGCGCTGCTTTTATGACTGTGAATGCGATAGCACATGGTATTCTTGCCGTTCGCAAGAACCTCTTCAGATGGTGGCTTCAGCTGAAGAGGTGTGTGGCGGTGAGCTCCCCGGTCTAATTACCTCTGCCAAGCAAAAGTGCTGCCCTTTGGGGGGGTTTAATTTCCCATCTATTCCTTTCATCTAGCGGCTCCTTATGCTTGGAGTACAAGCCATGAAAACAGCTCTTAATCTACCTCCTGCCTCCCACCAATTATTTAATACCTGGATTTTATTTCTTCTCATTTGTCTTTCTAACTACCCTAATTTTTCCAGTTTCTCTCATCAGCGTTTTCCCAAGCTCTTTATTGTTTTCTGATTGCTGTAATTCTGCAATATCTTCTGGCACTAAAGCGCGGCTCCCCAGAGGAAGAAGCTCATGAATTTATACAGCGACATTACGCAGGCTTTTCAGACAAGTCTTGGGGCTGATTCGGATGCCCAGAAATGCTCCTTCTGTTCCTACCTCTCCTGTCGCCACATCCCTTTAGTGAGCGGATACGCAGAAATTAGAAAGTAGAAACTGCACAAATGGTTCGCTCCAGACCCTTGGTATAAAGAGTCGTGAAAGTCTGGGTCAAGATTTTTGGAGTCTAAATGCTTGGTCTCCTCCATCCTTCCCCACTCTCTACACCTCTGACTCGGCAGGGCATTTCTCTCTTCATTTGTCAAGACAAGAGTTTCAGCCTGGGAGGAAATTTTCCCCATGGTACTAATTTCTTCTTCTTCTTGCAACTGAAGCACATTTGAGCATTTGCTCCTGAAACTTCCCATGTTCTAATTTTACATGATGGGGCTGTCAGAAGCAGCGCAGAGAGAAACGAAATCTCCTCTGCAGCATTGGGGTGACTGTGCTGTCTTAGAAGGGGTGATGAAACTCAGGCTGTTCCCCTGCTCATTAATACCAAATTTCCTACCTTGGCTCCAGGGGTTTTACGTGACAAAGACTCAACCTGGGCCCAACACGACATTCGTTAAATCCTCTTTAAGCAACGCCACCTCTTTTTTTTCCTGCTTGGCAGAGAAATCTGCCTTCTAACCAAATACTTGAACGCAGTCCTGTCAGTAGAGGAGTCTTAAATATGATCCGTATGAGGAAATACATTGGGGTGCTGGGAACAAACATGTTCCCTGGGAGCTTATTTATTTTACAGGGCTGCCCCAGACTAAAGATCGGGTGAGACGGGAGCCAAACTTTGCTCTAAGGTTGCTTCAAGCAACCTTTTTTTCCCCTTCCAGTAATTTGTTTCTCTTTCCATCTGCGAGTGGAATTAAAAGAGTCACAAATTACAATGAGTGATTTCGTTTGTGAAATATTCTGCGTTTTTTGAAGGGCAAGAGCATGCAGCTGCACGGTAAGTACTGGTGGGTGGATCAAGACGTACACAACCAAGTCAGGATCTGGTGGAGCCGCACCGAGTAGAGATCAGAGTTTCTGTCCCTCATTCTTCACGACTGCTTCTGCTAGCTCATCTTGCTCGAAAAGACTCAATAATTGCAAATCCTGTTGCTGGTGAGAACAAAAGCTAATGCTCCCTAAAGGTCCCCCAGGAAGGATGCTCAAGGTCAGAGTGGGAAAGTGGTTTCCTTTATGGCTTGCTAGTTATCTGCCTTATCTGCCTCCCCTCGAGTGCAGGTTAAGATGAGCAAAGACTAATGTGTAATTTCTTGGTTGGGAACCAGGAGGGGCTCAGAAAAAACATCTGAAACCTCTTCAGTTCTGGGAAGGTTTGGGTTGGCACCTGGTGGTGGGGTTTGACCTCTGTTGTATGTCAGCCAGGACCTGCAGTGTGAATTTGCAGACGAATCTCAGATCAGGGTTCGATCATGAATCGATCGATGTGGGCTTGAGGTGTTGGAGTCCCAAGGGCTTTGAGGCTGATGTCTCTAAGTGTCATCTGCTACCCACAAACAGAAATCAGCGTCTGTCTGCTCCCAGATATGGAGGTTATGGGTGAGAGCAGGAAGACCTTTCTTCAATTGGACTGAGGTCTCTCTGCTAGCGTTTTTCTCCCATGTCAGTTGAACAACAAGAGGAACATGGGTCCAACTCAAGGCCAAGCCTTGGAAGTCTTCCCAGAGCCACAACCACTATCAGTCATGGTGCCCAGTACCATTTTCCTGGGCCCCAGTTAGCTGGTTTTCATTAGCACAGGTGGTCAGAGTGTCTGACGGCACATCCACCAACGCTCTCCATGTCTCGTCATCTCAGATGCCTGCTGGGACTCTGTTTTTTTGAGTCCACAAGCATCAACACCTACCGCCTGATGAGTTTTTTCCCCTTTTCTGGCCCCGTGGCGCGTTGAAGGGAGCAGGTCATGGGACAACCTGTCATGTGGAACCAATTGACCGCATTTCAGCGTGGTCCGTTCTCACCTTTTTTTTTTTTTTTTTTTTTATTTTTTTTTTAATCGGAGAGGCCAGATTATGACCATAAAAGGGAATAACGGAATACTGGGCAAGGAGCCCTGCCCCGATTGGCTGAGGCCAATTCGTGATGGTTTCAGGGGAAATAACCAGGTCGGAGTAATTTTTGGGCCGAGAAAAAAACAATGCAACAAAACCATGTGGTTCACCATTGAAACCAAGGCAGGACTTTCGGTGTCGGTGCCTCCCGTTGTTCTTGGTTCCACCTGCGTGAAACTGCAGCAGGGCCTTCACTTCCATGTGGGCACAGCGGTTTGGCCGCACAGAGGTCCTGGTTCCCATAAAACATCTCTGCAGCCTTGACCGGCTGATGCCACTGAGGGTAACGTCTCCTGGAGGTGAACTGGAAGGATCTGGTGGCCAGGTTGGCTGGGAACCAGAATTGCAACCACCTCCTGTCAACCTGATGGCCTTGTGAGTTGGGAGAACCTAAACACCGGCTTCTTGTTGTTGAGTACCTGCATATCCATGTCTGAAAACCAGCAGAAAAAAGTCCCTTCATGCCTGAACATCTCTTCCACCCAACCCTCGTTAGACCATTTGCATGGTTAAAAACAAGACTTTAGTCTCCTGCGACACTAGCCTAAAATGTGCCACCAGCACTGAGTTACAACATTTAATAAATATGATAAAGAAGGCTGAGAGAGTTTCCTGGAAACTTTGGCAGCCTTGCATTGGGAGCAGATGTTGGTGGCAAGCGAAGTTCTTGTAAGCTGTAAAGGCATTTTCCTATTTAATGATCAGCCTGAGAGATCCGACAGCTGAATTAGGGTATTTGTGCTCAGGAGCGTGGAGAGCTGAGGTATCGGCTACACTCCTTCTGGGAAGGCTGCGCCCATGTACATTCTTCACTCATTGCCTTCATCCAATAAGAACAAGATGGTTTTATGGTTAATGCTCTTCTTGGAGTCAGAAGCGGGCTCTCATCACCGAGATGATGGCAATCTTCTGCCTTGCCTTGTGTGCTCAGGGTGGTAGCGGGGACATCTGCAACAGGGAGCGTCTCTTCTGGAGGGTGAACCCAGCCGCCTGCAGAATGAGACAGCAGCCTGGCTGCCGTGCCGGAGGGTGTTTGCATTAATCACCTCCCAGAAGAAGAGGCTCTGGCAGCCTTTGGTTCCTTCCTTAAACCGAAATGAGGTGTTGGTCCCCCCCTCACTGGCTGCTCCTGGCAGCATTGGGTTGCTTATCTGCGAGTCTGTCCAAGTCCAGAGGAGATGCACCTTGCAGGTGGCCACGCAGACGTTGTAGCCTGCTCTTTTCATCCCTTTCTTCAACTTTCCTCCTCATTCCTCCTTGGATCCACCCTTCTCACCCAGTCTCCCCCCTTTCCCCCAGGCAACTCATTTTGGATAAGCACCAGCGATGTTGGAGATAGTCCTGCACCATCACCCCACCTCTCCCTCTCCATCATGCCCCTTCCTCTGCTCTTGCCCTGGTCCCGGGTACCTTTTGCTCTCCCGTGGTAGCAGTGCCCCGGTTCTCCTTGCTCCACCACCCGCTACAATTTTTCTCCCTGTTACCACTGCAGCTATTTCTTCAGCAGTGACCGCAGTGGTGAGTCCTGGGACCTATCGCAGCATCGCAAGCTGTGGTGCTTGGCCCCACAAAACCAGAGGGGAACAATGGCGTCTTACTCATTAGCACCGGAGTGATGCTACCCCGTCATCTCCTTCCCAGTGGGCAGTGGTTTGGGGAAAGGGGGAAGAGGTGACTGCGCTCATATTGGGGCAGAGTGCCTGCTCCGGGGGGTTGGTTTCCTCCATGGCCATCAACCCAACATCTTGGGGCTCTCCAAAACCAGCCTGGGCTGCAAGAGCCAAGATCTGGATAAAGCATCTTTCGCAAGGCAGGGATGAAGGTGGTGTTTGAAGGTTTATCATTAGTGTGGTTCAGGGTAACTTTGGTGGTACAGCAGCTCTGAAAACTGAAGCGGGGACCTGGGTAGAGCCAACCCAACCAAAGTTCTGTGCGATTGTTTGCTGCTTGCTGCATTTTAGTAGGTAGACTTGAATCATCACATCTTTGGGTATAAACTATGCTGTTCTGCAGCAGATGTGAAAAAACTTGCTGGAAGTACAGCTGAAGCACTACAGGTATTTCAGAGACACCCTTGTCCTCATGATACCCCCCTGGGGCAGAGTTGTGCTGATGTTCCCATTGCGCAGACAGCGAACGGAGGCCAAAGGACATGGAGGGATTTACCCAAGGCTGCAAAGGAAGCCTGTGGCAGTGAATCCGCCTCCAGCTCCTACCCTAAGTGGGCTCTAGTCTCCCAGACGACAGGTTTCCTTTCCAGCCCTTCGGTCCTAACCCCAAACAAGCCTTCAGAGAGCAAGAGGGAATTGCACAAATGCCTTGGCTGCATTTCAGAGACAACTCCCCCAAGTATTGCCTGGGTGCCCTTGGGATGCTGGCAAGCCTGAGTCCCGGGCACAGCCCGAATCCTGTGCAAGGGACACCTGGCCCTGCTCAAAGCAGCCAGGGAGAATAAACTAGAAGCTTTTAAGGAGAATTCAGACCCTTCAAAGGACAGTATCCCTTCTCAAAGAGCCACTTTTCCCCAGCAGGATGGGGACAATGCCACCATGCCGGGCCATACACTGCACAGCGCCTGCGGATGGGTAATAAAGCTGAGCAAGACAGGCAAATGAGCATTGAAAAAAATAATAATAATTAAGAAAAAAAGCTTTAACTGCATGACAGCTTGGTTGAGACCCTGTTCCTGTATTTGCTTAGCTGAGGGCTATCTTTATAAGTCCTTGCTACCAGATGTTCCCGCATTTGCATGCAGGGTGAAGGGAAGGGATGCTGAGCGGGTCCCAGGGGTGCTGGCTCCGTGCTGCAGCCGGATGGCGATTGCCACCCAGTGGCTGTGTGCTCTGTGCTGCCTTTCAGCCTTGCAAACTCCCTAAAAATAAAGCCTCACTTCTGCAAGCCCAGATCTTTCAGCAGCTGAAGCTGTCGCTTCTCTCTTCATTAGCGATGGCGAAGCCCGCAGCACACTCTCTGCTCAGAGCTCTCCTCTTTCACGACCAGGGTGGTTTGATTGTGTATGGGAGATAGAAAACCATTTTTAATTTTTTTTTTTTAGTGCAAGACACTGCTGCTGCTAAGCAGCTGAGGCTGGCACTCAAGGCAACTCTACAGCTCTGGCAGAGTTGAGAAAAACCTTTCTGGTACACCTCGGTCCGTACCCTGACCGAGGCACTACCCTAGGCTGGCAGACCCCATCCTCAAACCCCCCACCAGCAGCACAGCAGGGACCCAGGAGAAATATGCTCACATCTCCAGGGACCTTTTTTTCCCCCCCAGGCTTACAAACAGTAAGTCTGGAGATAGTTTCTGAATCTGTGGCTGCTGCAAGTTTCCATCACAGAGAACACAGTCAGAGACAGCCCAGCCATCAGGGTCCTGGGCTTAGGTGACTTTCCAGCTAAACCCCCCCAGGCTGGGACTTGTTTGCCACTCTCAGCAGCTTTCTGCCTAGAGTCGCAACCCCCCCCCCCCTCCCCCCGCAGTCACATTTCTCTGTTTAAGCTCTTCTAGGGATCTTTTCCAGGTATATTTTATATTTTTGCATTAACATTACCTATAGAAGGAATAGTCATTACAGAGAAATACAGCTATTGCTTACAGCAGAGCTAGCTCTACCCCAAAGCAAGCTTTCTTAACCTTATTTCCATTACTTACAGAGCAAACGAGCTTCACCTTTATATAGACACCTCCCCAACGTGCTTATTTGACCACTGTCCCTTTAAATTCAGCAGGGTGCACCCTGCTATGGCTAATTGGGAGCAGGCTGCTGGGGCAAATGGAGTGCTTTTGCTGCAGGTTTTTTTTTTTTATTTTTTTTTGTTTTATTCTGATGTTTCAGTGGTCAGGGCAGGCCATGTACCTTACAGGCTGTGTAACCTGTGTGCCTGGGTTGTATGTGTTTGCTGAAGGGAGGTGAAAGGGCTGAGCTATTTCATTCTTCCTTTTTTCTTACAGCTACCCCTGGAGTGGTTAGGCCAGTATATTCTCTGAATTTCATTTTAAATGTACACTACATGCCTTGGAAATGCTTTCAGTAGGCTGTTCCTAAGCTATAGCTCTCTGAGCCTGGGGAGAGCTGTATCAGAGTTGATGGCTGCTAGCAGATTTTTCTTTAAGGCTTGCTATTGAGCATAAATTACCTGGTCCTAAAGGGAGATAACTATTTCTTCAGAAACCCTTTTGATGAGCTTAGGTGATGGCTGGCAGGGATGCTGTGAGTGCTGGGAGGCATTGGCTGCTCTTGCTCTGCCTTTGCAGCTGGGGAGGCAGCATCCCTGTTCCCTCCCATCATGGGGGGCATGGGTATCCCCTCTCCTTTGCTCTGTTCCCTTCCTTGGGAGTTTTCTGCTTAGAAAATCCCATTGGGCTGATCCATGAGGAGAGCAGTGCCTGTGTTTGCTGATAAATAACGGTGCAGTGTGTTTGTGTCCTGGCAGCTGGTGGAGCTGGGCATTGCAATGAGCCCCCTTCCCTGCTCCATCACACAGGTGATGGGAACAGTCCCAGGAGGGCTGCTCGCACAATACCTCCAGGTGCTGCTTCCCAGGCACCTCCGCCTTTGGCAAAGAAAACTTCGGAAAATGAACAGGACTATTTCTTTCTTAGGGGGAATTTGGGAGGACCCAGGTGCTCTGTTTGGGTTTGTACTGGGTATCCAGAGCCAGAAGACTCCGGTCTGCTCTAAGCCCTCAGACCAAACCCTGATGTCAGTACCAATTCTGGAGGGGGAGGCTCTGAGCAAACCCCTGATTAAAAAGAAATTATTTTCTCAATCATGCTCCCAAGGCACAGGGTTTAACCTAAAATCTTTTCTCAGCTACCTGCTTACAGGAATCACCAGGTGCGTTTGCAAGGGAAAAATCCCAGTGCTGGTTGTTCCAGCACTAATTGCAGACTAATCCCAGTGCTGGTTGTTCCAGCACTAATTGCAGACTGGCTCTGAAGCTCTTTGGGCACCTGAAGGCACGACTGCGGGAGTATTTCATACACAAAACCCCGTCTCCTGCAGCAGAGCATTCGTGGGAACTGCTTGGCCACTGCTAAGCTTTCCCTCGGTGCAAAACTTCTTCCCTGTTGCTCCTTCATGTCAACATTTAGTTTATAGTTGGTTCATCTGAAAAAGAAAAAAAGAAGAAAAAAAAAGTTGCAACCTCCAAACCATTTCCTCTTTCTGTGAGACGTGCTGCTGAGCCAGGAGACAAACACAGCTTGTGGGCTTTGACCAAATTCTGACCATGCATCTCCTTCGGGCTGGGTTTAGTGGGGTCAAATCGGCCTTTTTGTTATATAATAGCCTGGGGCTGCTATAAATACCCCTGTGCCGAAAACCAGCGTGTCGGTGTGAAAGGTGGGGTCAGGCACCTTCCTGCAACCATCTCTTGTGGGCTTGGTGATCCCAGGGATGTGAATGCTCTTTGGTGAGTCCAGAAGATGCCCGGGGTAAATTGCGTGTGCTGCGGGGCAGGTAGGACAAATTCCAACTGCTGGGTCCATTGCTTGGAGAGGTGATGGTGAGGTTGAAGCAGAGGGAGGCTTAGACCGACTGATAGATCTCTGCTGGTGTGCCTGGCTGTGTTGAGACCAAAGCAGGTAAAGATGGGTCTGTGCACACACACACGTAGCCACAGATAAATCTTGGTGGAGTCCTTCATCTGGCAAAGGGTTAGATCTCACTGGGACCCAACCACGGGATGCAATCCATGTTTGTTACGAAAGAGAGCTCCTTCATGAAACCTCTGTGCCAAAGCAAACGCGCAGCGGTGCTTCAAGCAGAGAGTGAGTTGTGGCCAAAGTTGGGTGAAAAGAGATGGAAAGGTGGAGGGAGAAGGTTATGAAGGCATCAAACTCAGCTTTGGTGTGTATTTTGGGACTTACCTTCCAAAAAATGGCTGCCAAAAGCTTTTTGGGCACAGTGCTGGCTGAAAACAGGATGGACGAGGCACCTCAGATGATCTTCTCTGGCGCCCGTGAGCAGGAAGGCAGCCTTGCATGTTGTGTGCAAGAGGGTAAGGATGTGGCATCCCGGCCACATCACTGGATTTTCCTCTTTGCAGGGACAACATCCCACTCCTAATCAACTGCCAGGACCAGTGCACGCTTGATCCCAACCCCAGCGGTTGCTCCTTTTCCCAGGAGCCGTCGGAGCTTGGGAAGCAATCCCTGCTGCTCTGCTGGGAGCTGTGCGCAAGGTGCAAGCTCAGCCCAAGCTACGTGTAAGCTTGCCAGGTTAAATACGTGTACGATCGCTGCCTCGCAACACGGGCATCCTCAGCTCGATGGGGCAAGGCTTAGGATATGAGAAGCAGAGGAGAAGGGGTTGAGATGGGGAGGGAGAGCCCCCGAAGGCTGCCCGGGCTCTCCAAGGAGGGGTTTGGGGCAGGGTCGAAGCTGGGGAGCTCCTCTCTGCCCACGGCAGGGAGATAGCCTCGTGAGGCTAAAGCTAGCTTCCCGAAAACCCCGGAGGTCACACGGGAAAGTTGCAGTGGGAGGAAGTGAGGGCGGCCATGGGTTCGCATCTGAAGTTCTGGCCCATCCTTTCTCCCTGGGGACACGGCTCCTGCAGACTCTGGTGCTCCAGCGGCTGGGACGCCAACCGGTTCAAGGAGCCGATCCTGCCAAAAATAACCTTTCTGAAAAAACCAATGACTGGTTTTTTGGCTGCATCAATTCCCCAGGGTGGCCCAGAGCAGGCACAGGGTGGGAATGTGCTGCAGAAGGGCTCTAACCGCAATGCCTTAAACTGCCAAGAAACTGCATCCAAAGAAATTGACTTTCCTCATTTGCTGAGTTTTGCTCCAAAAACCTCTTCTGGTAGAGTTGGGTAGAGACCAGCTGTCTTTAGGTGGGAAGGCAAGGGGTTACACGCAGGCATGGAGCAAGCCCTGCTTTGGGTGACCGGCTCGAGTTCCTCCCAGAAGAAATCTCCTGCTTTTAGACCCCAAATTAAACTGGACCTTCATTCAGAGAGATAAGTCCCTTCACAGCTGGGAGACTTTGAATCTGAATCCCCCTTTGAATTTTCTGAGCCATTTATATTAAACAGTGCTTGTAACAGATGGATGCTTGAACGTGGTGATTTAGGTGAATATTGTATTAGAATGCCTTGGGAGCCAGAAAACAGTTTCTGTAGGAGTTCCTTGTCGAGATTAAATCATGTTTTCCCATTTATTGTTACCAATTAGCAGCACAATATTTAGGATGCTAAATACGCACCAAGTGATACCTTTTGGCAACCCCCAAGTTGACGGGAAGGAGCAGCAAGGCGAGAGGAGCTCTGCTGTGCCGTTTGCCTGGAGTTAATCTTTGGGTGATCTCCTGTCTCGTTAGATAAATAGCTGTCAAGAAATAAGGTCAGATCCTAACGACCTCTCTCAGGGCTCTGCTCATTCAGCTATTTCTGCACTCTTTCGGGAGAGCGCCGAGTGTATTTCAGCATCTCAGTTTTTGAGCAAAATGCAGCCACCGAGGCATGTGGAGCACATCGGGAGCTGTTTGAAGGCACTGGGCATTGCAAATGGGCCACCCAAATTAGCAGTCCATGCTAGGCAGCCATGGTGGGAGGGATTTTGCACAGACCTCAGCTGGAGGAGATGCTGCCCTGGCAGCTGAGCAGCCAAAATGTCACCCTGAGTGCTAACGAGAAAGCAGAAACTCAGCTTTTTCCCCTAAATCAGCCTAGAGAAAGCACTCCGGGGTTTCAAAATCTAACCTTCTCTCAAACTTCCTTAAAAATTTAACTTATTCCTTCACTGAGCTCTTTCTTTCCTTAAGGCGAGAGGGGAAGTGGAACCATCTACCCATATTGATTTTTAAAGTATCCGTTTTTATTCCAGGCTATTTTACAAAGCTTCAGAAAAAGGCAGCATTTAGGTGCAAAGCTGAATGTTGAAGAAAGGGCTTTTGCATCAGATCTTTGTAACTTTTTATACTCTACCCCTCTGGCTGGTCTATGTCTATCATATAATCATTAAATGATATATAAAAAGTTGCCCAGCCTAGCAGGTATTTTTCTAGATACATTAATATAGCAATTACACTATCTTTTAAAAATTATTCCCTTATCCTCAAAAACCTGTTAAGAATGATGTAATTTATATTTCATTTCTAGACATAACTACACTGTATTTTGTATATGTGTGCCTCGACATAAAATCTGCACATCTGTATCGTAGAATCATAGAATGCTTTGGGTTGGAAGGGACCTTAAAGACCACCCAGTTCCAACCACCCTGCCATGGGCAGGGACACCTTCCCCTGTATATATAGCAGATATGAATAATACTCTTCATAAATATATGAAGCTTTTAAAGCATTCATGTCCCAGCTAAAACCCATCCCAAATCAAACTGATTTGGAGAAGAACTGATGGCAAAAGCCTGAATTCTCTTTTCTGCCTGTGCTGCCCACTTTAAATGGCCAGTTATACACTTCTCGGCTGCTCCACGGTTATTTTTTCCTACAGAAAGTCCTGATGCAGTGGGAAGACGCATTTATCAATTCTATTCCTCCATTTCTGCCTGCCAGGGCTTGCCCTTAGCAAAGGGACTTGCAGTTTTACCACCCGGTTGTAAGGGGTGCATCGCTTTATAATAAATGGAGGAGCGCTGCTATTTTCTGTGCTGGTATAAACCACGTCTGAGCAACGCTTAGCGGGACCGGGATCTCAAAGCACTTTCCAATTCACGCAGGACTGATTCTCGGTGACTTTTCTCTGAGCAATAAGGAATGGAAGGAAACAGTGGTATGAGATCGGACTGAGACGGGACTTGGCTAAACCTGGGTTCAGCTAAACCTGGAGTTCTCCACGGAGGCTCTGCAGTGGACAGGGAGAGGTCCCCAGGTGAGGGATGCCGGCACACTCCGGTTTTTGAGGATGGAAGGGATTAGGGGGTTTGAGGGAGATTTGGGGAGGCAAAGACAACCTGCAATCTGGCAAAATAGTGCCAGACTAAGTCCAGCTCTCCTTTAGACTCTGCACAGCTCATGGTAAAACCTCTCTTTATCCTGGTGAGCGCTGGGGAGCTTCAGATCCCAGCTGATGCAAGGCAGCTCCCAGGGAAATGCTCCCCAAGGCCGTGTCGGGTCCCCTCTCCAGGCGACCCGGAAAGCGCTGGCTGCCCAGAGCGGTCCTTGTCCGGCTTCGCCTGGAGACCGCATCCCTCTAGGGAGGGCGAGAGCGACCCACGCGTGGGGCCCAGCCTTCCTCCCGGGGGCTGTGCTGCACGCCCCTTGGGTGCTGTGCATGTCATGGGTGCTGTGCTGCACGCCAGTTGGGTGCTGTGTGTCTCATGGGTGTTGTGCTGCATGTGTTACGGGTGCTCTGTGTGTCATGGGTGCTGTGCTGGCCCCACCCCAGGTGCTGTGCATGTGTGTTGGGTGTGCACCCTGGACATGGCAGAGGACGGGAGCGCTGGGCATCCCACGAGTGCCAGGTTAACCACAGCCCCCGGCCGAGCGGTGCTGCCGGGGGAGTGGTGGCGATGCCGGCGACAGGACAGGGCAGGGAGGGGCACGGCCAAATCCTGACCTGGTACAGGATCTGCAGAGCACCTGGCCAAATGAACAGCCAGCAGTGAATTTATACAGAATCAGTGCTTTGCGTCAAGTAGCTGCTGGGTTTTTAATCGAATCCTACAGCCCCCGGGCAGGATTCGTGGTGCTGCTGCGGGATTTTTCGTTTGCCAGCGGGGACACAACGCCATCAAAGGAGCCGGATCATTTCACCACATCCTCGCGGGCTTGCCTGCGGCTCAGCTCCTCCAGCCTGCCCTCAGCAACGCAGCTCCATCACCAAAGGGTCCTTCCTACTGCAAAGAGCATCTCCCCGCAGGGCGTCAGCACCTCCCGTTCCTGGTCCTTAACCCTCTCCCTCGTTGCAGCAGAGCCTCTGCTCCTGGCACCGCCGTAACTCTCGGTTCCAAAGGATTTGGATGCCGCGGTAAATCGGTAGCAGGCAGCAGATCTCGCCGGAGAGATGTGCGGGAGGAATGGTGTGAGCTGCGGGGCTGGAGGCAACGGGGCAGCCACCTACGAGCATCCTGGGCTGACCCGCAGGCTCTTGACCCTGCTGTGAGGGTGGCTGGAGGGAGGGGGGGATATTTATTGTCCCAGCAGCAAGGATCAGGGTCCTTTTTCCAACCAGAGGAGTTAAGGCTGGTGCAGAACTCTCAGGGAGGTGCGTTGCTTATAGAGTTGGAGATGTCCCTGCTCACCGCAGGGGGGGTTGGACTAGATGACCTCTAAAGGTCCCTTCCAGCCCAAATGAGTCTATGATCCTATGAGGAGAGGGAAAACAAGATCACCAATTCCCTCACTCGTCCTTGCAAAGAAGTGAATTCCCTTCCCACACAGCCGGCGACCCTTGGGCAACCAGCGTGCCGCAAATCGCGCCGGCAGCGGGGGCTCGGTCGGGAGCTGCGGTGGGGTCAGCGCCGCTGACATGCGAGCTGCAAATCTTCCGGCTGGGGAACATATGCAAGCGTGGCAAGCAAAAGCAGAGAGAAGGTTATTTCCAAGCCCTCCTGCCTTGGCAGCTGATGGGGTTTCAAAAGGGAAATGTTATTTGCAATGCCTGAAGTGCAAGGTGGCAGGTTTGTGTCGGGGATGAGCACGGCAGCGGCTGGCGGCTGCAAAGGGTCCCCCACGGGCGAGAAATCTGGGGAACGGCAGTGGACTGCAGCGTCTGTTTTGATCCCGCTTGGAGAATGAGCAGGATTTATTGCATGGATGGCAAAAAGTAAATGAGCTGAACGTGCTAGAAAAATGGGATCTGAAGAGAAATACGTGTCGTGTGGCAATGTTGCAGGGTGTATGTGTGTCTTTTGGTTGGTTAGTGGAAAAAAATCGATACTGTGGGCCAAGACCAGAATGCAGCTTTCATCTTTCCTGGATTTTGAAGCATAAGATGCTCTCCCCTCTCCCTCCAAATTTGGGCCGATTTCTGTTTTGGTTCTGCCGTATGCTGATAAAGGCTGAATGTCGACACTTTTGGGGCTACCACTTAAGCAGGAGAGCTCACAGGCACCGGGGTCAAATTGATTTTCCTTAAGGAGACCTGCTTGGAAGGCATCAACGCAGGCCCTTCTGGCTCTGCCAGGGCCCAGGAGCCTCCCTGCCTGGATTTCTGGCTGTGCCCCACCAAAAAGATGTCTTAATAATATCCACACCCACAGCCCAGGGGTGGGTTTCCCTTCCCAGCCCACCCCTCTCTGCTCATCTCTTCCCCAGGCCACCTTCCATCCCCAAGATGGGATCAACCAAGGCTTTGATTTCAAAGCCTCCTTTTTTCCTGCCCCCCCCACCTCTCTTTTTCTTCTTGTTTTACTTCTCCCTCCTGCTAAATTTCCTCCCTCCTTGAAGATACGTATCTCCCCCCGCCCTGCTCTCAGGCTTTTATATAGCACCTCTTAGCCTGCTACCTACGTGTCGATGAGGGGGAGCACAGATGTGCTGCAGCTCCCAGCCGCCCTCTGACCACCCCCACCACCCCCCCCTCAAATCCCCCAGGACTCAAGAGGTCTGGAAAGCCGATAGCTCCAATTCCCCTGGGTGCCATATAACAGCGAGGGGGGCTGTTTCCACCAAAGGGTCCCTGACACACAGCCCAGCCCATACATCAGCTGGGGGACTTTGATACAGGGCTCGCCTTCAATTAAAGAGTGAGGGATGGGTTTTATGGCTCTGGTTTCCCCCAGACGATTGCCTGTCGGCATCAGAAGGAAGGGCATCGGTTGTTATCGGGTATGGAGTAGTGGGGTCTTCTCCTGGAGCGGGGGGGAAATGAGAGGTTCAGAGAAATCTGGGCAGATTTCGCTTTCTTCTTTTTCTCTCCAAGAAAATGACTGGTGGTAATTGAGCCTGACCCACTCCTAGACCAAAAGCGGAGATTCCCGGTGACCCATTTTGTTTAAAATTAGAGATAGAGGAGTGGAAGAGAATGTGTAAAGGCTGTATTTGAGCATAGAGTACTCCTCCTGTCCTCCCTCCCCTGCCCTCGGACCAGACAGACCCCAGCAGCCGTGCCCAGTGCCCGCAGGGCAAAATTGGGGTAGGGGATAAATAGGGAGAAATTGGCCTTTTTTTTTCTGAGAAAAGGCAGCTTTATGCTACGCAGCAGTGCAGATATCTGCAGTGCTATTCTGTACGCTGAATATTCACTGCACCTCCCGGAGCATTAATGGGGCTGGAGGCGGGGGGGCTCTGTTTGCCATCACTTACAGTGCCCACTGCCTTGCCCCAAGGCGCTCCCCAAGTGCCCAAGCCAGCATCAGCCCTGTGGCTGGGACCCTGTGGCTGGTTTTGGGGTGCACAGCCAAAAATGCACCCCCAGCACAGGGGCTGTTTGCCCCTATTCCCCTGCCCCACACCCAGACCCCTTTGGGTGCTTTAAAGATGGGCTCGGTTGCATTTTGGGTTGCTTGCTTTCTTCCCACTGGAAAAAAATCTTCAGCCAAATCCGTGATCAGCTTTATAGGGGGGGTGTCACCCCAACTTTCTGGGATCAGAAAGGAATCAGGGAGCATCTCCAGGTACGGGACTGAGCAGCTGCAAAGCCGTGTTGCAGGAGCCGCTGCTCATCCCTACGAGTAGCACCGAGCCCTCCTCCGTCGAGTGGTAGCCAGCCGCGTTCCCAAAGAGTTTCTGCTGTTATTGCATTAATTACAGTAATCTAATGGGAAATGTAAACAGGAAAGCTCCGGGGGGAGATAAGGGGTGCAGGGATGGGAGGCAGGGGCTGACAAGCTCCCTCTGGTGCGAGGAATGGAGTTCAGAGGAAAGTTCACTTTACAGCAAGCGGCTGGCTGCTTAATTAGGGCGGCCGGATAGTAATTGGGACAGTGTCCCCAACCGTTTCCCCTTTCGGTGACAATCACATTCCTGGGGCTTGAAGTTCAGCTGCAGAGACCTAACGCCTTCGGTGCATGTGGGAGCCGGGGCACCGCGTTGCTGTGCAAGAGATTATTATTGTTTTTAATCAGGCGGGTTGTAATCCCAGCCGAGCTGAGCGGCGTTGTTCTGCTGCCAGCCAGCCGAGGAAAGGCGGAGGTGGATGGAAATGGCTCTTCCCTGGGACTTTCTCAACACAAGGCATCAGAGATGGACGCATCAGATGGGCAGGACCAGCAAACTCTGTGTTGGGGCTTTAAACCTCTCCCCCTGCTTCATCCAGAGCAGAAAGCAGCCCGCGGAGCTGCACTTTTCCGTGCTGTATTGGTGTGCTGGGAGTGTCTGGGTGAAGCAGGGTTTCCCGTGTGCCCACACAGGACCCCGTGGGTGCCCACGTCCTGGCCCAGGGCTCTCTGCTCTTCAGCCCTCGCCCCACTCCTGTCAGACCCACCAGCCCTTACGAGCATCTTCTGGTTCTGCCTCTTGAGTTTGGGTCCAGGGAAAGA
>NW_009610100.1:30578-60018 GCF_000690535.1 Cariama cristata
TGGGAAGGAAACAAGACAGTGGTGAAGAAGCTCCTTCTCCTTTTATTCCACCTTCCCCTTTTATTTTATTCTCCTTTAATTCTCATTTTCATGTCCACAGATTGGTTTCTTTGGCACTTCCTCCCTTCAAGGCTCCAGCTTCTCCTTCTCCCTGGCTGCCCTTGCAAACGCTGTGCCCGAGGGAGAGGTGTGCTATAGGGGCCTTATTTTTACTTTTGGAACCATCATATCCACAACCATCGAGCACCTGAAAAACCCCTTGCTTAGAAGTTATTTTCCCAGCATGGCAGAGATTTCCAAGCTCTGATCCTGCCTGGAAAGCAAATGCTGTATGCAGTGAAATTGGAGCTGGAAGATCCTAGGAGCTGCTTCTCCATGGGGAAAGTGTGAAGGCAAGGACCTCGCCGACGGTCGGGAGCTGCTGATGCTGCAGTAACTCCTACGCATTGCTGGGGATGTTTTGCCCCTATAGCCATAGGGTGTATCAGGGCAGGGTCCCCAGGCCCTGCACCTCCCCGGGGTGCTGGGGTCAGGCAGCAGCGCTGAGCTCCCCGGCACTCACGTATTAACTCACCTCTCAGCACAGACCTTTCTTGGTCATTTCAAAACTGGGTGGAGGCAGATCCCAGTTTCCACCCCGGAGATTTTTCTATTCTCCTGGATTTTTTTCCTCTTGGCCAAATCAGAAGGAAACCTCGTTTTTTTTGATGTGAGCTCATTTCTCAGCGATGAGGTTTTTTTTTCCTTCCCTGGCTGTTTTTAATCTGGGTAGGTGTGTGTGGGGGGAAAGGAGGCAGATGAAATTACTGTTTATGTCACCTCCTTTGGCGTTAAAGCAGCAAGTGGGGAATGTTCGAGCTGCCAAAGCCATTTATTTTTATTAAATCCAGTTTCCACAATAAGAAACACTCTCCATCACGCTCCTCACTCCTGCTGCCGGACGCTCCCAGCTCATTGCATGCAGCTCCCAGGAGGATCTGGCCATTAAAGAGGAGCAATCCAGGACAGAATTCCTTCCAAAATACCTGTGACTGGAAGTCGATGGCCAGAAACACAGCAAAACCTGGTGCAGATCTGGAGAAAGTTTTTGCTTACCTTTGCTTGCACGCAGTCCGTGTTCGGTGGATTTGCATCATGAGCTTGTGATGGGAGCAAGGGGCTGGTGGGGACGGTGACCTGGGATGCCATGGCCATCCCCATGTGCTCACCCCGGGGTTCCTGCTTGGGCCTGCGTGAGCGGGTCTGGCTGCCCTGTGGCTCTGCTTCCCTCTTCTTCCTCCAGGAATGATGACCTGAAAATGAAACAGGGCAAATTGTGGTGTTACTGGGGGATTCAGCCAGAAAAAGGAACCAGCCCGAGAGGGAGCCAGCCCCAGCTTGTTGGCACCTACTGGGCATGCTGTGGTCCCAGTTTTAGCTGAACGAAGAGAACCCCAATGAGCAGGTGACCCCCCAGAAGATGGTATCGGTCTCATTCGGTCTTTAATTTTCTGTGATGAGCTCAAGGGGAGACATTCTCAACACGGATTGATGGGTGGGAGGAGGAAGAGGAGGGACAGTCCTGGGGAGGGGGGGTGGTTCTTCTACTTACTGCAGAGTCATCGTTGCTGAGCTGCTGGCTAAACCCCATAAGTGATGTGTGGGGACACAAAAGATGCCGCAAAGGCAAGAAAAAGCGCAGTACCACCACCCACTTTTTTCTCAACTCTCTGAACTTGGGTGAAAATCCCCTCTCTTTGCAAACCTTGGCGTATTATTTTGGCAGCCCCTCCACCAGAAGCACCCGGTAGCCGGGCGGCAATAGGCACAGGCACGTAGGTGGAGCTGGAAACCCTCCACAGGTGAAATGGCCCCACTACCTGTGTGCGAGGGTGACTTGAGCAAGGCATCGTTTTGCAGAGGTTGCATGCCAGGGCACCGATGGAGAACCTGCCAAGGTAAATGGCCACGCTTCCTCCAAAGAAAAAAACTTTCTTCTGTGTGGCCAAGCAGAAGGTAGACTTACTCCAGGGCAGGTCTGGCTTTAGCAGAAGTGTTTTGGAGTGAAGAAAGGAAAGGTGACAGAGTGGGCTTTGTGAGATGCTGTAGTGCCGCAGGTACCCCCCCCAAAAATGTGGGGGCTGGGGACGGCATCCTGGATCTGTTCCAAAATGCTATTGAAAGGAAATATATATACCCGCACGCATACAGGCGTATATGTTGCGTGTGTCTATGTGTATAACAAAGAGGTGTGGTTATGTTTAATTCCTCCAGAATTTGGCAAAACAGACCAGAATGCATATTTGCAAATGAGCTTTTATTTTACCTTAGGGAGCAGAGGTTTGCTAGGGCTCAGCAAAGATGTGTGAGCCAAGGCCGAAGGGCTATGGGCTTGTGAAATGCCATGAATCTTTTTTTTTTTTTATGTGAAAGTAGAGACCGTGGCACAGATGTAATCAGACCGGCTCAGCAGAGCTCTGCTTGAGGCTGAAGAGCAACCTTTGATAATTAAAATTAGTGGGAGCATAACCAAAGCATGTATAGTCCTGGCTCTGGCTTTCCTACCCGCCCAGAAGACAGATTATTTATTTGAATAGGAACTCTTGCAACTGGAGATTTCTCATAAGTGATATTTAGGAAATTTTTGGGGGAGAGAGGTAAATACAGAGAAGAAATGGTTGGAAATGGGCTGTGCGTGCTCTGGGGGAAATAAGTCACGCCCAGAGGCAAAAGCCCCTTCCCTGGGGTCTGCAAATGCCCCCAACATCTCTCAGAGATCCTTGTTACATCCTCCCTTGTTCTGAAAACCAAGCAAGCGTCATGATTGGAGTGGATTATAATTTAGTGATTTTGTCGGATGAAATTAATTTGCTCAAACCAAGATAAATTTAGATTTCTATTCTCAGCCATTTTTCTTTGCAGGCAGGTTTTATTTCTCTTTCTGAGCATGTCTTTGTGTTTTCATTTGGAAAGGGAGAAAAAACATGCCCTTGGTACTCTTGGCAAACAATTTTTTTCTCGCTGTTCCCCGCTCCCCCCCCAGTCCTGAGCCTGACTGTATCGCAGAAATCCTGCGCATCTCTTGTCAAAGTCTACATTAAATTAATTTTATGGATTTTAAAGATGCTGGAAGTGGTGATAACCTGGTCCTCTCCCTGCCTTTTGTGGAAGTCCACGGTGCCTCTCCTGCTCAGCCTGTTGCTTTGACTTCGTCTGGATTTATATCTGTGTCATTGAGAGCATAACGTGGCTGTGAACCTCTTTGAACTCTGCTGTCTAGAGGACAAGGAAAATGCGTAAACCCAGCTATTAAAAAGCCTCTTTACTAGTGCTGGTCAATTGAAAATACATCTGGAACAATAAAAGGAGGGACGGTACCAGCGCCGCGCTCCCTGAGCCATCACCCCGTCGTCCTGCCGGCCGCAGATCTCGCCGCTGCCTCTGCCCTGTTTTCCTTGCTTTCAAGTTGTCTTCTTTATAACCAGAGAAAAGCGACGCGTCTGCCTGTCTGCTCTGAAATGCAAGATTCCCAGAAGGTGAATTTGTGAATGGTTGGCTGGTCATTATGTGCCTCAGGGCCATCATTTTCTTTTTCTTTTTTTTATTTTTTTTTTTCCACGCCAGTTGAGAGAGGAAGTTTGCAGGATGTTATCAGCATCCTGTTGCTGTGACCTGCTGAGCAATAGCATGTAAATATGTCTCCCCTTCACCACACCCCAGTGTCAACCTTTTGGCTCCTGTCTGCTGGCCATGTTCTGCAAGATTAATGTGTTTTTCAACCGTGGACAGGACCATATAGCTAAAGGGGAAGGATTTTTTTTTTTTTTCTTGGGTGTCTTTTACCAATTTCCCAATATTCAGCACATTTCTGGCAGCATTTCTGGAGTGTGTAAATGAGACCACTTCTGGCAGGCATCTCGCCTTGGGACATCCAGCAAACATGGTCAAGATGTCTCACGTGTTTGTGCTTCGCAAGAAAATTGGAGAGGGATTTTGGCTTTCTGGTTAGATAGTCACTGGTTGGAGAGCAACACCAAAAAACTCAACCAAAAAACCCCAACAAAACAAGAGAAGAGAATATAACCAGGAATTCTTCTCTTTGTCAAAGAGACAAAGGTTTGCTTTTTAGCTATTTGAGGGGTTTCCTCCAGAGCAGTCACAGCTTGGACAGTCCATTTGCCATGTTTTCACCAGCAGTCATGATATTGGCCATTATCCATCTAATTCCGTGTTCCCTGTCACTGGAGCTAGCCAGGCAGAGCAGCTTTCCATTGGAAAAAGCTTTGCTGCAATCGAATCCTTTGCAGGAAATGCCTTCGTTTCACTGAAAAATGTTGAGAGAAGAATATGAAAAAAGAGACCTGTTTGAGCCTTCTCATTTCATATTGATGTTCATGTAATTCTATAATCGCACGGTACCTCTAATATTAGCATAATATTTCAATCACCCTGGAACAAAACATTCCAATGGTTCCAAAGATATATATTTAGGCATTCTTGTTCCAAGGGAAAACAGAGGAGAAAGTGAAGTGCCAATTCTTCAGACTGCCTCAGGTTGAAAACAAAACTCAGAAACTCCTCTCAGAAGATGTTTTTTACTCTTTCCTTATCCCACATTCCAGCCTATCCCTCCACATTGCTGGCCTCGGAGCTTCATCATCAAAGGGCTGGACCCACAAGCTTGGTTCTCCTCCAGGAGCATCCCCTGGGGATGTGCAGCACCCAGGTTGGGACAGCCTGGGCTTGGAAAGATGAGGGAAATTCATTGCCCTGGTCCAGGACCGGTGTCCAGGCTTGACTCAACCCTCCCACCCTTCCTCACTGCTTCCAGATCTGGTACTCAATTTGAGTGGGGTTTAATGGAAGGGTGGACATTTTGTAGACCAGAGGTTCTTGTGCATTTTTGAAAGTGGGTGAGCGGGTAGAGAGGAGCAGCATGACCTGTACCTCCTGCGCAGGGAGCCAGACTGAGCACAACCTTTGCGAGATACCAGAGGCCCTGCAGGGAAAGGAGGAATGTGAACAGCCCAGCGTGGAAAAGGCATTGCCCAAAACAAGGATCATGCTGGCCACCAGAGAAGCCAGCCATGAGACTGAAAGCCACAGGGAGCCATGTTTTGTTGACTTCCCAGCTCGCAGACCTACTTATGCCTTTGCCGTGTGGTTTCTGAACTGCTGGGATGCACCATCTCAAGTGGGCTGAGAGAGTTGAAGGCTAGGACAGTAGGGGCAGGTGTCATATTATTTTCCTATTCCCTGCTTTCTTGAAGACAATAATATTGATCTATGTGGTCTCATCCACCCAGCTTCTACCCTGATTTAGGGTTTTTCTCCTTGCTGGACCCTGCTGCCCCATAAAAGCCAGGTGGCTCTGGCAGAGAGGCAGAGCTTCAAGCAATTGGGCGGATGCCACCACTGAAAATTTGGCTGCTCAGTAGTGCCTTGTCTCATGATGCTCCTGTGGCTCCTTCCCACAGCTTCTCCGCATCCGTGGGTCCCGGTGCAGCCGCCCTGCCCAGGCTTCCCAGAGAGATCCCCGTGTCCTGTCCCCGATCTCAGGCTCCCGGCTCTGCTCCGCTCTCCCAGCAGCTGTCCGCTCATTGAGAAATTACTCCCCAAGGCTGCTTGGGAATACAAACGAGCATGTAACAGAGACAATAAATTACACCGACTGTCACGGGTCCTGCCAGGAGGTGCAATAGCCAAGACTGGTTCAAACAGTATTCATTCAACATGCTGCTAGAGAAGCCGCTGGAGTTATTGTTATCATGGTGCCTTGACAGGACTGTCACCTCTGTCGGGGTGACATGGTGCTTTTAAGGATACCTCCTCCAGAGGGATTTGTTGTTGTCCCTCCCCACCTGCAGGTTTGCTTCGCAAATGCGAAACTGCTGGGGACGTGGGCTTGGCTTAAAGCAGCCCTGAAAATCAAGTCCTGCTATCCTGGCTCCCACTTAATGGGATCCTCATGGGACCAGCCAAGACCTCCAAGGAGTGATGGCCATCAAGCAAGTTGTATCAGCCAGCCTCCTCTGTGCTGGTTTGGGATATCGGGTTTTTACCCTCTATAGGTGCTCAACCTGAGCGCGTGGGACAGAGCTGAGGTCTGGGTGGTGGGTGCCTCAAGGGCTGGAGGCTCTGACGTGGTTGAGGCCAAGGAGAACAACTGGAGTCATTCTTGGTGTCTGGAGAAGCCAGTGGCAGCTTTTATCATCCCAAGGATGCTCGGTGACATGCCAGCTGGATGCCTGGAGGTAGTGACATTGTTTGTCCAGGGCCTTTCCCATTCCCAGTAGAGCAAGCTGGTATTTGTCATAGGGAGAAAATGCAGCCTCAAGCAGGAATAATTCTGATTTAAGGTCCTATGTGAGCTGGTCCTCTCTTAGAGCTCTTCAGGGAAAGGATACTTCTAACCCTGTTTCTATCCAATGGCCTTTTTTTTTTATCAGCTTGACGGTAAAGATGCTGTAGCTGGTCCTTGCAGCCAGCGAATGGGTCGGTCACGGCTACGCAGCCCTCCACGGGAGCTGCCAAGTAACGTCAGCTGTCCCTTCGCTCCCTACGCCTGGGGGATAGTAAATCTGTAGGCAAACATTAGGCCTTCCTGAAAAGCCTGACATTGTGGGGAGAAAATAAAAAGCTAGAGGGTTTTATTATCTTTCTCCTTATTGTCTTTTTTATTGCCTTTTGGAGTCACCCTGGAGAGCAATCGCCATCCCACATCATGGCCCTGCCAGACTTCCTCTGCTATTGCTGTGACCTAAGAAATACAGGACAATGCCTTCCTCTGCTCAGAGCGTTAACGAACCTGGTCCCTCATTAGAGCCCTAAACTCAAAGGAGCCCTTTTTGTACCTGGTCCGGGGCCACAGTGGTTCTCGCAGGGCTTTTCCTCCTAAATCATCATCCCTTCGCCTTGCAAAGAGGGGTGAGAAGCTGCACTTGCATTTGGGAGGTGGAGAGGTTGCAGGTTCCTTGTCTGCACGGCTGGTGCCGTGGTGGGAAGTCTCTGAAATCCCCCGATAATTCAGGGCTGGCTCCGAGGGCGGTCTGCGTGGGGGAGAGGCTCGGCATCTGGCAGGAACCCGGAGAGATGCTTCTTGCGGGGAAACTATGTGCTCTGCTAATTCATTAAGCACTTATCTCCTGCTCCTGCTCTTAAGGAAGACAGAGTTGGAGCGGAGGAGGTATGGGGCAGACCAGACAGCCAGTTGCATCAAGCATATATCCTTTAAAGAGAAGGTATAAGTGAGACACCGTTGCTGAGGTCAGTGTGAGATTATAGGAGCTCTATTTTGCCCTTATCTCTCTGAAATATGCAGCCCAGCCTCTGCTTTCCTGGAAAATCAGGAGTCGAATAAAAACATGTGTATTGAAATGCTGAGGTAAGTGTGCTGATACTGATGTTCTCTTGAAGCGACGTGCCCGACTGCATCCGCAACTGGAAACTGCCTTCATGCCTTAAAGCCAAGCCCCGGAGGTAACTCCATACCTTATTCCAACATTGCTGTAGTCAGTGGGGTTTTCCAGCAAAAAAACCACGCTCCATCGTGTTGTTAGGGACCTGCTGTACATCAGATGCGATGGTGACAACCTCTAGGTTACATCCATAATGTAATTTCTCGGTGTTGACTACGGTTTGACTGGGATGTATTGTTTGGATTTTCCCAACGGCAACCAAAGAAATCATTTAAGGAAAAAAACTCATTGCAATTTCCTCCCAATTTTTGCTTGCTCCTGGCCCCCCTATTCTTGCTATCCCTTCCAAGAAAGCAGGGGATTTTTTAGTCTAAGGAAGGAAGGGGAACCTGCAGTCCACAGCTCACCGCCCGGCAAAGGCTTGCAAATCGGGAGGGAACATGTACCCAACCAGCCTGTATTTCAATAGCTGGGCTCCGTGTGGGTAGCCAACTTCAAACGAGTGTTTGCAGGCTCTGACCTCTCTCTCCCAACAGAGACCAAGATCCAGCTTCCTCTCCTATGTATCTTCTCCCTTTGGCAACAACTCTGATAGGAATTCATTAATAGCATGCTTACGCACCTGCTTCTGTGGGTGAAGGTGGTCCAAAAATGAGCTCTGTTTTGCCAGGACATTTTTCTGAGAAACTTTTTCTGGCCAAAAAAATGATCGACTGGATTTTCTTTCTCTATTTATTTCAAAGCATGAGGTGTTGGGTTAACTTCCTCAAAACCTTGACAAATTCTACTTAAAATGGGAATACTCTTCCAAAGCATTCAGTCAACCTACTTCTTAGCCATCCCTGTTGATGTTGGGTTTGATGGATTGCTTTCACGCACGTTGCAGCCACCGAGGAACTATTTTCCTTGACTGCACCTTTCTGCTGGAAAAACAGCAGTCCTCTCGTACTGGAGCCACCAATGCTCCATCTGCAGCATGGTCGGACCTTTGTGCTCATCACCTCCTGGCTCATCACATTGCTTTGTGCTGCAGCTGGGGTCCTCCACACTCCTTTTACGTCCGACGACATTCCCATCGTACTTCCAAGGTCATCATCTTGGCTGACTCACTCAGGACCAAACGGGGGATTTCCAGAAGCAAAAACTTGAAAGATGAATATTTCTTTTTGCTTTGCTTTTTTATTTCTTTTTGTTTGTTTGTTTGTTTCCCCAGCTCCCTGTTTGTGTGAACCCTCTGAAAACCAGTTGGCCTGATTCTGCACAGCCCGGCAGTGTTCAGCTGGGATATTCCTGCTTCCTTCTGATCCTTCGGGAAAGGATAGAGGTGGGTCAGGCTCCTCATGGATGTCTACGGTGTCTTCTCCACCTCGGGTAAGGGAAATGGGGGAGACTCAATAGGTGTGCAGTTAAATGGTGCTTAAAAAAAACCCAACAACGTATTTTTTGATATTTTCAGATGACTCTTGAAGTTGGGGCTTCAAGGGAAACGGCAAGTGAAATATCTACAGAAATATCTACAGGCTGTGAGCAGATCCCGGTCTAAGATCATCAGGGCAGGACCCTGGTGTAAATACGAAGGGATTCCCTGTTACACCAGATCCGTACCGACCTTGGCTCTTCCCCTCGCATCTGAAACAGGGTCTCATGAGCGCATCATGCTGTCAGGAGTGATTGTGGTCACATCCCAATTTCATTTACCTTTGCACATCTCCCTGCCCAAAACCTAGAGAAGTTCTTTGAGTTTGGAAAAAAAAAGAAATATTAAGAAAATCCAGATTTTCTCCCCAAACTTGAACCTGAGCGTTGCAAGACCTACCTCACAATTTCCAAAGTGCAATATCACTCTCTGCCTGCAAAAAGCATCACCCAGACGCCCGCCAAAGGGTCTGAAGCAGTGTCAGCACTTGGAAAACTCTCCAGGATGGGGGTTATTCCCTGGGCTATTCCCTGGACTATTGACCGATGCCCCTTCGTTACTGGAGGGAGCTGACGGAGCATTAAAAGGGGACAGGAAAAAAACATTCAGCTATGGCATTTGCTGGTTGCGTGCAGCCGCAGGCAGGAACTGCTTCCTCTGCAGGCTTTTAGGGAAAGGAGAGCTCAACGGAGTTGCTAAATTAGAATGAAGTGAAAAAATATCGCTGTGAACAACAGAATGTTTAGCCTCCTTTTTTTTTCTTTTTTTTTTTTTTTAAAAGCAAAAACACAAAACCTTGGAGTGATTTACATGGGAAAGGGGAGCCGGAAACAATTTTAGAGGCTGTTTTCCAAAATTGATGAATAACAGAAGATACAATGGTTAAAGCAAATGGCCCAAATTTCCTGCTCTTTTAAGCAGCTGAATAGATACTAAAAACAAGGGTACCCTGTTTTTCTCCTTATAGAGCTGGCAGAGAGGGTTTATTTTCTGGGTTATTTTGGTTTTGGAGGGGTCGGTGCAGTAGAGGAGACAGAAGCAAGGTGGGTGCTGGGGGTCTGTGCTGTCGCGGCTGCTCCGTCGGGCAGGATGCATAGGAATTCCAGAGGTGTGGAAGAGTGGCTTGGACCAGGAGAGACGTTTTGAATAATTTCTGGAGAATAACGCTGCAGGCATGAGTCATGAGGAGGGATCTGAAACTTCCTCTTGGATTTTTTTTATGATTTCTGTGGGTAGCCGTTTGATTTCTCCTCTGCCTGAGGCTTGCTTTCCTCCAGAGCCAAGTGCGTTTCCCTTCTAACCCTTGCCCCTCACCAGCCCCACTGGATGAGGATGCAGGTTTGGCTCCAACCAAACACAATTTGGAAACTTTTATTTCTCCTTGCAAAACTCTTTGATGCTTCCAGAAAATATTCTTGTTTTGCTTTGAGAAAAGAAAACCTTGGATGAGATCGCTGTGAAGCTGTTGTCTGCCTTGGATTAGGCAAGGTCCAGCAGCTACAGCACTTGTCTGAGACACCACAAAGGATGTCCATGTGTCTAATCTCTTCTCAGTGTCAGAACAACCCAGGGAAGCCTCCAAGCAAGCCTCTTTGCTACGTCCTCTTGCAACCGTTTTGTTCCATGCACACAAAATCAGGAGGCAGTGAAGTGATTTTGGATGATTAAATGGACAAACGACAACTTTTTTTTGGTAGTTTTACAAGCAAACTGTTTTTAGCTGGGCTGTGAAAGGCTGAGGTTCAAGGGCATGGTGAAGCGTCAGAGTTACCTGGTGAGCTTCCACTCTTCTGGGTGGAAGAAGGTCTCTCCAGCCTGTCCAAACTATTGCGTGGCCATGACGGGAATATCTTCCCTGGTTTTTGGACTTGGCTAAGAGGTTTCTACCAACTCTTGTCATGAATTATTTCCTCTGAGTGGACATTTTCTGCTTTCGAAGCAATTTTATGCAGGAAACCTGAGGAGCATCTTGGACACTGCTGAGCCAGTAACTTCCATCATCTGTTAGGTGCACCTTCTCGTGAGCATGTCTGCTGGCCTCCTGCCCCGTCCAGTGAAACAGAGCTTCTCCAGGTTACTTTAGGCTTTGAACATGCTGGAGATAATGAATGGCTTTCCCTGTTCCCTTCTCCCATCTCTCCAACATCTCTTCGTCCCAAAAATCTGGGAACTCCACCAGGCAGTTGCACCCACTTAATCAAATAAAAGTAACCGCAGACAGTACGTTCATTTGCTAATTGCACTCAAAAAGTTATCTTGCTTTTCACTGCTGGGACAAATGATCAGCCCTCCCCAAACACCTCCTCTTCCTCAGGCTTATGAATTGGACAGAACATATATTAAATGTGTAACGCAAAGCCACAATTACAAAACCCCTTTCTTGGGTTGTTTCCCATGTTAACCAAAACTTGATAAATCACATCATGTATTTATGGACTCCGCAAGCAAATTGTCATTCAAAACGCCACTTGTAGCTTTCAAGCCCAAATGAATTACTGCGTATGTGATACACACCTCTTCCTTAACAACACATTCAGATGTCAGGGCACTGAGAAGCACTTTCCTCTCGAAGGCTCATTCAGGCCTCAGAGGAAAAAGGATTCAAACCACTTTGGTATTTTTAACTGATTCTTTCCCAAAGGTGGGGGCAGGCTTAGATGTTCTGCTGAGACATCATCCCTGTAGGTCTTCTGGTCTGTAACTCAACATGAAATGAAGGAAGATCTTGGATGCTGAGCCCCTGCAAAGACCCACAGAGATTACTTGATTGTATAAAGTCAATGAGAACTTCTGGGAACTGGGTGGTCTCATCTGTGCTTGCATTCCCTATCCCAAACAGGGATCAAGCCTCGATCATCTCATAGGCTTCCCACGGGACATCTCTGCGGCCATCAGCAGCAGCAGTGATGCTGAGATGAAGGTGAAGTGAGGTGTGAACAAGAGATGGGTGGTTGGGGGGAAGAAGGATGAGTCCTGAGGTGGAAATTAATCCTCCCCAGGAAATGCATCCTGGATGAGTGTGAAGAACAGTAAGGGCGTGAAGAAGGTCTGTGGTGAGACAGTCACTGCATTTTTGTGGTCTCTTTATGACGGACTCAGTCTTGATGCTTGCAGCCAAGCTCCATGAGATCTTGCAATTCATATTACTACACACCGGCAGTACTCACTGCTGCAAGTGGGCTGTGTCCTGGCCATGAAGAGGTTTTTGGCCTTTGGAGAGGCTGACGTGACCTGCGCTGACAGCTAGTTCTTGAAGAGGTCTTTAGCTCTGAAACAAAATTGACTGTCCCAAGAAAACAGGGCCTGTATTTTACCCTGAGCTGCTCAGGGTGTAAGATTTGCTCTGCTTAGTAGAAACCCAGTGTCTGTGATTTACACGGGAGTGCAATAGCAGAAGCCTATCACGAAGTTTAGGCTGGGCTTTGGTATCATGACTACAGGTACTTGATTTACCATGAGCTATTTCAGGATGTGAACTCAAGCCTGACAGATGCAAAAAGCTGCTTCTGATCTGGGTTTACGAGGAGCACTGATTTCTGGGAGGAGGGTGAGGATGAGTGCCTTGCATTGTACAAACCCCCAGGGAGGATGTCTATGACATGAGGCTGATGCTGCTCTCGGCGGCGGTACATGCTGTTCTGAACCATGCAGTACTAATAACTAATTATATATGTCCACTTAATGTCATTTGCAGAGCCCAGCGTGGGCGTGGGGTTGCACACCCAGAGACCCCTTTGTTCCACGGGCTGCCGAGCAGATGGAGACCAGTTCTGGCCCCAGACTCAGGATGCCCAGGAGTTTCATGCGTATCCAAGGACAAAGGCTGGCAAGCGATGAAAGGACTCCTGCACTCATTTACTGCACCAGCATCTATGTGCATTACATCGGCGAGGATGGAGGCTGCTGTCGTCGGATGAGATGGGCACGACACTCTTGATGTGATGGGGTTACTCTTCCAGTGCCGGCTGGGATGCAGGTCTTGGGACAGAGGTGCATTTGCCTGGGGAGCGTGATAGAGCTCGGTGGGTATTGAATGTTCATGGGATCTTGCATGAAGCTGTGCATGATGCACAACGTTTCGGTTGCCTGCAGTGAGTTCCTACCAAGGGTTAGGCTGGTAATCAGGGAACCGGGGTCGGCGTGAAAGTCTGATGGGAAGGGGGAGGGAAAGTGAGGAGCCGAAGGCAGCTTGCTGAGGAAGCCCCACCGTAAGCATTTTCCTGCCCTGGGATGACCAACGTACATCCTGAGAAAAGGGTACTTGTATTGTGCGGCCTGCTGCTCTGCCCATCCTGCCAGGAACAATGAGGCGGCTCTTAAAAAAAAAAAAAGCATTTTCAGGGTTGTAGGAGAGAAACAGGGGGCATTGGGGAGGATGGGCGAGCAAGAAGGGAGATGATGCAGAAGGAGCAGCGATGTGCTTTGGCTGCGGGAGTAGCTGGAGATGCAGCCCATGCTCTGAACATCCCAGCTTTGTCAATAGGCTTGGTCCAGGCTGAAGGGAAAGTGGGGAGGCATGAAATCAGGGCCAGGGGTGGAAAATCAGTAGGAGAGAAACAGGGGGCATTGGGGAGGATGGGCGAGCAAGAAGGGAGATGATGCAGAAGGAGCAGCGATGTGCTTTGGCTGCGGGAGTAGCTGGAGATGCAGCCCATGCTCTGAACATCCCAGCTTTGTCAATAGGCTTGGTCCAGGCTGAAGGGAAAGTGGGGAGGCATGAAATCAGGGCCAGGGGTGGAAAATCACCTCCAACCCACCTCCCAGGCATTGTTTAAAGCTTTTCACCCAGGCCTGTAGGATGCTGCTTTGAAGCACAGGGGGGTGTGTTGGGGATGCTGATGGTGTCTCCTTGTTATTCCCTGCTGGGGTCCCAGAGCCCATGGCATATCGGGAGCCAGGTACTGAGGTGGGTGCCAGCAAGGTGATGTCAACCCCAGTGTTGAAGACAGAGGTGACAGCTGTGTCAAGTACCTCTTCCTAGCTGAATCCTCCCTCTTGCCTGTCCTTTCTGCTCTTAAAAGTGCCTTTTCTTCCCATCACCTCAGCTGGATTCAAATGCTTTTGGGCTGTTTCTCTGACAGCAGCTGAATTTTCCATCAGTGGAAGTTCTTTGAAGCAGAAAGCATCTTTGTGGTCTTTCAGGAGCCCAGGAGGGTCCTGCGAGGTTCACAGGCCATGCCAGGGGGGTCTGAGGCTGCTCAATGGACTCTCTGGAAGTCTGCAAGGGATTTTTTCCACCAGAGTGGTTTGGATTGCAAGCTTTCCAGCAGCCGGGGCTGCATTTACTCCAGTTACAAAAACCACATCTGGCTCTGCATGCTACGATCCAGGGGAAGATGGACCCAAATGCAAAAAGTTTTGATTTTACCCCAAAACCGAGCAGGAACAGCCCTTCACCTGTCAAATAGCCTCAACACGTACAAATTAATCCTATGACCCATTTTTTCTGTCCCAACCTAGCCTTGCCATATGAAGGGTGCCTGTGTAAGGATGGAGTCGGAGATGCTGGCAGGGAAGAAGCTGTGTCCCCGCTGCCGAGGAGCTCCCTGCCCTCTGCATCCCATCGGCCCTGGCCTCAGCAGAGGGAGCTCGTCCTCGGCGCTTTGGTGATCTCTAAATCACGTAGGGCTGACAGGGAGAATTTGAAAGGATATCGTCAAATTTTGCTGTCGTTTTCAATTAGTCTTTATAGCTGGTGCCGGCATTCCCGGCTTCCGGCAATTCCCTGGCAGCCTGAAGACTTAATGTCTTCCTTGGCTGATTGTGGTAGGGATTGATTAATCTGGGTTGGGGCTTTCCACGGGGATCTGGTGGTGAGATTTCTGCCTTGGTGACAGAAATGGTCATTTTGTGCTCTATGTGTGCTACTTTCACCCCGCTGGCTGGAAATCCTCCACGTACCTGCGAGCTGTTGGAGAGGTGTTTTAATTTTGGGCTTGCTTTTTCTCTTAAAAATCAGCACTGCTGCAGACAGCAAAAGGCATTAAAGATTAATTTTTCACAAGCACACATGAAATTCCAAGCAGCTGGTATCTGAAGTGCCCCCCTGCGCAAGACATTTGCGCTGTATCTTCCATTAACTGCTGCGTGAAGCAGCGTGTGTAAAATACGTCTCGGTCGGTGACGACGAAATGCTCAGCATCGTCTTGCTTTGGGCTGGCAACAGCATCCCTGGGCATGGCCAAGGATGTGGGGGACCGAGGCAATGGGCAGCCATTCCCTTGGTTTGCAATGCAGTGCCAAAGCAGCAAGGGGACGTTTTCCGTAGTGGAACTTCAAGCACTTTACAGAAGGTTAAATGTCAGTTCTGCCTTTTACACCCGGGGAAACCAGGTCGCGGAGCAGGAGGGGGAAGTTGCCCCAGGGTCATCTGGCATCCAAGGGACACCGTTCAGGGCCAGGTCAGTGCTCTGGCCATTAGCTGCTTCTGATGCAGAAAGAGCATCCTCCGAGGCACTGAGGATGCCTTGGGGGGCTATTTGGGCAGAGATAGTTCTTTTCTGGATGTATCAAAGACTTCTGCTCTGGCTAGGAGCTGCTGGTGGAAACTGGTGGCCCCTGGGGACACGGCGGAGGGGAAGGTTTCCAGGGCACTGCCATGCACTGAGCACAGCAGTCATGCTGCTAACATCATGCTGGCTGGCTAGCAGAGACAAATAATCCTCTAAATTGGGCAGGGCTATGAGCAAGGCAGGCCCTGTTTGAAGGATGCTGCCACAGAGGTTATTTGAACTACCTGAGGATTTTTTAATTTTATTTTTGCATTTTTTTTCCTAAGCCCTAAACTATGTGGAGCTCAGACTAAACAGAAAATACAGCTAAGAAAACATCTTGGTATAATGCTGGGAGTCAGACTGTTGCAGCGTGCTTCTAAAATCCAATTGTGGTTGTAAGGTGATCCCAGAAACCGACAGATTACGACTGTAGGGCAGTTCACAAATACCAGACAGCTAAGGAAGGTACCTTGGTTACTGAGGCCCAAATGATTTTCAGTGTCCATTTGGGGATGAGGTGGCACCAGGCCTTTAGCATCTCAGGGTGCATTGAGGTGCGAGCCATCTGCACTGGGTGCCAACCCAGCGTACTGGAAATGTAGGTACCAGGGGCTGAATTGGGAATTTCTCTCCTGTGCCCTATCGTGGTCTGTCCAGACTGGTGTCCCCCCCTCAAAATGAAGGCAATCTTTTCCACTGTAATGGTCTAATTGTATTTGTGTATATATATATATATATGTGTGTGTGTGTGTATAAATCATATATATAAATATTATAGATCATTATAGATTATATACCTCTCTATATAGATTGTATATCTATAATATTATATACCTAGATCTAGATATCTAATATAATCTCTAAATACTATATATCTATTTTAAATTACATCAACCACTCTGATAACTTACCGATTTGCCTCCTTTGGGCTGTATCTGTTGCTCTGCTTTCCCTTGTTAGCTAAATCTCATTCCTTTATACCTCTGACAGCCATTCTGTTTCAATGACTGTCCCTTTGCCTGTTCGATACGTTTAACTCATAATTCCCTCTTAACGCTAGCAATCCACTGGCCAAGTGGTCAAATGAAGAGGGGGGAAATCATGGCATTCCCTGTGCTATGTCCAGCGGAGGAATTCCAGTTCTCGTTAAAGAGAAGCTGATTGTAGCACATCTGCCAGTGCAGCGCCTTTGACTTGAGTGACTTCTCCACGACAAATGCAAAGGGTATTGTCATTCATAAAAGACAAGTGTCACCGTTAAGTCTGGGTTTGTATACTTCTACTTCTGGCACTTCTGCCTTTGCAGTTTTCTCCCTTTCTGGGAGGTTTTGGAGATTCCAGCTGAAAGTAGATGCACAGAAGTAAGCAAGTATAAAATGTCAATGAAATCCTTTTCACTGCCTAGGATTGAGCATATCCCAAAGTGTGTGGAAGACTGGACGTGGAAAAAATGGAGTCATAAGCACAGGGCAAGGAAAGTAATCTCCTTGAGGCTCTCCACCAGCCAAAAAGTCCCATTGCTGGCTTTACTTTACAGCTCCAAGTTCAACTACTAATTTCATCCCATACCTCTGAGAAAGATGAGCTGATAGACCATAGGTTTACATTGTAATATTTTTGTCCTGCAACACTGTTGGTATTGAGTGGTAAAATTTCCTGGTTTTGAAGAGCTGAGTTTTAGGACAAAAGTCCCGGTTACATCTCCCACAAACTCCCAAGGATGCCTCCCCAGAGTGGCATCTTTCTCCAAAGCTATGAGCAGTTGCAACTCAGCGTAAAACTGACAGGAGTTGGAAGTCCTTGACATCTTCAAAAATGAAGTTCAAGGTGTCCTGAACAAGAAACCCAAGAAACCAGCCCTTAAAAGCAGATGGTGCTTTTCACCTGTCAGATTTTCTAAATCTCTGATTTCAGCCTGATGGACGCAAACCTGGGAAATCGTGGGATCCTGCCTCTGCCTCCAAAAGGCAATTTCTATTTATATTTTGCAACAGGAGAATGGATCAGAGAGATGTTTTCTGTTTGGTTTCTTAAGCTGGTCTTCAGTGTTTCAGAGATCATGAAACATTGCAGGATTACGGGGCAAGAAAGTGGTTGATGCAGCTAAATGCATCACACCAGCTCAGCTTGGGGATTTAGCCTCCGCAGCTGATCCATTTGTTCCACATCATTGTGGGTGAGGAAATGTGGGTTTTCGCTTTGCAAAGCCTGTGTCATCCCTTTTGGTCCCCCACCATGATGAGTAGCTGCAAGCTCAGCTTCTTCACATGGGTCTTCTGAACTGGGAGAGGATGATGCTGCAGAGTCAAACTGCCAATGTGGTTTGAGTTGCTATTTGACACGGCAGGACTGTTCTCAACCTGCCCAGCACAAGCAAAAAATTTGTATAAGTTTTGACTCTGCTGGGAGACAGGTCCTGGTTTGCAAGATATTTTCCAGACTCAGTTAAACTGCTTTCCAAATGCACGGTGCGTTTCCGCAAGACAACCAGCCTTGGCTGTAATAGGCTGGACCAAATAGCTGATGATTTGAAATCAATTTGCTACGGATGGTTTTAAAGCTGGCGTTCAGTTCATTGCCAGGCAGCTGCACATTGTTGTAATTTGCTAACGGTGTCACAAATGCTACTTTTTCCTCTCCTTGTAACAGCGCCTCTGAATTACAAGAACTCCTTTAGTTTCTGAACAAGTCCTCTCTCTTGCAGCCCTTGCCACCTCAAAGAGCAGCGAGAGCACCTCCCCTTCGCAATTTCCCTTTCCCTCTTAACCTTGACCTGTAATATGCTGAAAGTTGTTACTGAAAACTACCTTGATCAGAAATGACATTAGAAAAACTCGTTCAACCAGATGCAGCAAAAATCCAGCCATGATAAAGATTCCCAGAGCCAACAATTTCGAGTTACGGACCTACCCTGTCTTGGGATATGGAGTTGACTGCCTCAAGGCAGTAGCTATTAAGTTTTGTTTGCTTTCTTTCGGAGTGACTGTGCTTTGTAAAAAGGAGGTTTGGCTGAGCATCGCTGTGCGTAAAAGCACTGAGCAGCGAGATCCTTCCTGAGCAGGACTGCGAAAGCGGCACTGGGGGGCTGCCCTCTGCCAAAGGCACATTTGCAGGGACAGTTGAGATTTGGTGACTTAAATTCTGCTTCGCAGCCATGCACCTGAGAGGAGAAGCCTAGCCCAGAGCCTTCAGGTCCTTCAGAGACCGAGGGTTGTGGTTTGAACTCTGTTCACACCTAAAACCACCGCTTATGTGAAACCGGCTCCTAACAGCATGGCTTTGCGGATCGAGGTTGCAGAGGGAACCTGGAGCATCAGTTCCTGTTGTGCAAAAATTGAGCAGGATCTCGACACCACAATTTGGTAAAGTTCTTGAAAAGTGTTTTGTTGGTTTTTTTTTTTTTTTTTTCCCCCTAAAAATCTTTATTGTCTCTGGGAATGCTTCGCTTAAGCCTTTTCCAGACTGGGTGGCAAATTCGCAGACCCCATTAGTTGGCGATTCTTGGCCCAGGAGGTTACGACGAATATCTAATGATGTGAATCCTTCTCCTACCCAGCCAAAGAGCATTTGTATATATTGAATTTTATAAAAGTTCACTTTTGGAAGGACTGGAGCCTGGAAATTGAAACGGCTTTAATGGGTTCTACTTGAAGCTTTTATTTACTGTGAACTCAAGTAGAGAAATCAAGGTCTGAAGTTGTTCCTACTGCAGCCAGTGGAAATAATCTATTTATTGCAATGGCTAGAGACTCCAACCCTTAGCTTGTGTTCAACCTGACCTCCTCCAGTCTGCATGCGTTGGCAGCGAATGAACTGCTCTCAGTTTCTGGTCTTCGAGCTCTGGAATTCTTTTTGATCCTGGAGATAAGAAAAGAAGTCTTCTAAACAGATGCGTCATGCCTGCTTAATTTTCCATTAAAAACAGAGAAGATATTTAACTCTCTCCTATCGGGGGGCTTGTGTGAAAAAGCCATGCTTTCTTGGCGCCAAAATCCATCCAGTTAGTGGAGATACTTGGAGTATCCATCCCTGTAAACATCATTAGCTGTGGAAAAGCCATTCATTAGTAACAGGCAATATGTTCTTCTGTCCTCTCCTCTGAAGAATAGGCAGTGCTATCTAAATAAGCTGTTTCCTGAGAAGTTACTCAAAGTTACTGCTGTAGCTGTAGGCCAACTCTCCTCCCCCAGGAACCGGACAGAAACAAAGCTCTCGGAGAGGAACAAGTCGCCCTTTAGTCCAGCAGACTCTGTCATTTCTCTGAAGTTCTTCCTTTCTCCTCAGCCTCCTGGTTAATGTGCTCCCCGCTTATTTTTTGCACCTCCTGTCATCTGCAAAAGCAGCCATTTCCATGCCTACACCCGAGCTGAAGGCACCAATGCCCTGACACCCCTCTGTGCTCTTGGTTTGTCCAAAAGCAGCGGCAAAAATCCTCCCTGACATCCCATCTGACCCTCTTCAGATTCCCTTCGCTGGCTTCCCATGACCTCCCACGATAATTCTGCATTCCTTCTCCTCCTCTTTCAGCATCCTCCATAGTACCCCTGACTTCCCCGGCCAAGAAACCACGACCAAGCATCTTCTCACAGGCTTTGCCCTGGACCACCCTGGCAGCAAGGATCTGATACTGGAGGGGGAAAATTGGGAACAGCCTCTCCAAATGCCTGAGTGACAGTAGTGCTGTGGAAAAATCCTTCCTGTTCACTTCTCGGCAAGGAGGGACATGTTTGTGGAATGCTGTCTCCAGTGGGCTGGTGGAAACCTGCTCTGATGGTGCTGGAGGGTGTACTTGGAGGAAGGAGTCTACGTTTCTTTGAGTTGTGCCCTCTGCTATGTGTTACCAGCACTTAATTACACCTTGTACATTAGAAACGCTCCCTTGCCCTCAACAGTCCACTTCAGGAGGTGTTTTGGACAACATGTCAAAGCAGGAAAGACTCTCAAAGGAGAGGGCAGACGTAAGGACGCGGATGGGTGTTCCTATGCTGTCTTTCAGGCCAGACCCATAGCCAGGATTTTAATTTCTTAGAGTTGTTAATTATCTCTATTTAAAAAAAAATAAATGCATGCTGGCCTCTGCACGATCATCTTCCAATTGGAGTGAGTTGTTTCACTTGTCCCTAAATGCAACCCATGATCCCAGCTGGCTATCACAGCATCTCCTTCCTTCCCCTCCAGTTGCTGTCAGATCTCCAGCAGTTTTCTACTGAGAGCTTTGGGCTGTCAGAGTGGCATTCCCCACTTCTGCTAGTTCATATTTCTAACACAGTCAGATTTTCTAGAAATGCAGAAAAATTAGAGTGCTAAGGGGATTCTCACTGGGTAGGAGATGATAGGAAATAATTACACTTGGTGCAATGCGTGTTTTCTAGCACCTATTCAGCATTTGCTATAAGGCATCAAACGGATCCAAGATACAAATCCAAGCAGAAGAGGAATAAAATGTATTAGGTACACCCTTGGACCACCAAGTGAAGAGGATTTAGTGTGTATAATAAACTGCCTGTGTATCATTTATCACAGCTCCACAGTGATTGCCTAGGGGTGATGATGGACACCATAAGTTGCAAAAATATAATGACGTGTCGTGTAACAGACCACAGGTGTCCATGTGGGGAGCCAGGGGGAAATCAACCTGACAGCCTTAAGAAAGCAGCTTGTGCTGCCATCCACCCGGACCGCGGGGCGCCCAGGTTCGTCCTCTGCCCGCCGCATCGCTCTCCCAATTTCCTGGCGGGAGGGCTCTGCTGAAAGGTTTCTTTCTTCCTTCCCTGTGCGGATGATCCCACCTCTTCGGGCAGTCTCTGTTTTCGTTTGTCAAAGGGAACAGCTGGGGCAGACCTCCTCTGCTCCAAGGGGAGCGGGCTGCGGCCGAGCCCCCTTGCCCTCCCCTGCACCTTACTCCTGGGTGGGAGGGAGCAAAAAAGCTTGCAAGAAACTTTGCATTTCCCCCCTAAAGCTCTGTCATCTTGGGGATCATGCACTTCCCCATGGGGGTAGCCCCATCCAAGGGGCTCAAGGGATGAGCATTTCAGCAGAGCCCCCGTTTTGTGGCTCCTCGGTCCGTCCATGAGCATCCCTGTTATTGGAGAGCCCCTGACCTCCCCTGACAGGTTTCTCCATTGTCTGCCTGACCTCACCATTATAAAGCATTTCCTACTATTTAGCCCGATGTTTTTCTTTCTTAATTTTAGGCCATTAGTGCTTGTTCTTCCCAAAATTTACTACTGAAAATGACTCTGCCTCCTCCCTTCCTCTCACTTGACGGATGGCTACAGAGTGACCCTCCAGGATTTATATCTCCAGTGGGGAGGCAGGACTCCTCTCCTGTCTTAATCCCCTCAAGGCCATAGAAAAACAAAGTCATCATCTTTAAATCTGAATCTGTTACAACCTCTGTCTCAAAGCAGCGATGTCCTCCACCTCGCTGGAGTTCAGCTGTATTTGCTTTCACAGCTCTACCCCAGAATGTCCAGGAATGAACTTTCCAAGATGCTTCATTTTTCACTAGGGATTTTAGAAACTTGTTATATTGCCTCATGGCACACTAGCTAGAGATAGATTTACCTTCTTTATTTTTCATTCATTCATTATCATTATCATTATCATTCATTATTCATTTTTTCATTCATTATAATATTCTTTTTTTTTCCTATGCATATAATACAAAGGCCATTCACTTCCCAATCAGATAGAGAGGAGAAGTTTCTCTTTCCCCTCTCTAAGTCAGACCTATATGAATAATTCCTTTTGGGGTTTGCTGCTTGAACAACAAAAGTAAAAAAAAAAAGTAAATAGGTTGGTGAGTAGAATGCCTGTTTTGTTGAATTTGCTAGCTTTTTGGATTATTAATAGTTTTAACTCTGGCTGTTAAATCTTAGAAAAACTCCCAAATAATGAAAAAAAATTATCATTCAGTATGAGAGTTAATGGAGTAAATGTTCTCTTCCACTGGTATGAAAAATAAAACTGATGTGAATGAAAACCTCCCAGACTCAAATTTCAAAATGTTGTTGTTTGGCATATGACATACCCTGACAAAGAGTTTCTCGTGGCAGCACGTGGGAGTTTCCACTTGAAGGAAAGTCAGTTTGTGACTCCTTCCATTTGTCATATGTGACTGAGGAAGACCGTGGTCCAGTGATGAAGAGGTTGTGGGACAGAGGAACCCTCCTAGAAGGCATTGTTGCCCCCATCACTCCTCACAGCCAAAACTGGTCTTGCCCTGCCCCACAGAGATCCCATCTCACCTGCTTGAACGGAAGATGTTGGGAGATGTTTGTAAATGTTGTGGCTGGGTTCATCTGAGCAAACGTCATCCTGGGTCCTGCTTGGGCACCGGGATGGGAGGATTTGCCTCCTGTGCCCCTCCCAGGCTTGCAGGTCTGGGATAGGGAGGGTACAACTCCACTCTGACTGTGGGAGAAATGTTAATATTAGAAGATGGGCTTAAGCATAGGGGAAATGAACTTGAACGTGAGTTTGGGGTGTTTTATTTGGAGCCCTGCCCTCAGCACTGCTCATGCGTGGTGCGGAGCTTGGAGGGCTGCCGGACACGAAGGCATGAGTGGCTGTTTCCTAGCGTGGACTCCCTCCTGTTTAGAGAGTTTATTTCTGGGTTGTTTCAGCCATTCACCTCCAAGAGGTGTTTCCTCCCCTCTTCCCCTTGCGAGGAGCAAGAGGGGAGCGAGGAGAGGCAGCAGCTCCAGAGATGGACTTCAAAAAAAAGCCAGGAGTTGGCTTGGGAGGTTGGAAATCAGGGCGCTGGCTCTGGTCGCCGAACATAGAGTTGCTGCCAATTTGCAACATTTTCCCTTAAACGTAGACGCTGAAGATTTAATGGAAAGAGAGGTCAGGCTTTGACCTGACCACTGAGGAGGGTGACAGAGATGGCTCCTTCATGTCCTCTCGAGGGGTTTGTTAGTCTAAAGTTTAGCCCCAACGTCAGATGATGCATTTTCCAGGGAAGTTAATGGATTCGCTTGCACCGCAACAGAGTGGTTGGCGGGGGTGGGAGGGTGAGTCTTTCGTGAGAGACAAATGACTTCCTCTCGACAAGCAGCTCTGTTTTAACTAGGAAAATGATGGATGAGTCCCAAGTAAAGGCTTGCACAGACAAACTAACATGCAAACTTCATGTTGTCAGAGATCCAAAAAGACAACAAAAATCCCAACCACCGACGAAAAACTGAAACCCCGCGATGGTGGGCAGGGATGTGAATTGGTCCGTAGCGGGAGACTTTGGGTCAAACGGATGACGTCACCCACCATAGGAGGGGACACGGACCAACACCAAAAGGAGACGCTTGATCTTCGGAGGCCTTCACAGAAGCGGGGTTATGGGTTCGTCTCCAAAAGATCCCAGCTTAAGTTAAACCAAAGCCTTCCTGTGGCATGGGGAATCGCAGCCTTATCCTTCCGCCCCTGCTGTTGTCCCTCCCAGGCTATTGTTTTGATTTTCCTTGGCATCCTCCAGTGTAGCAGCAGAACTTGGCCACCATGTTTCACCAAATGTTTCCCTCGCGTCTCTCTTCTGTGCTTACCTTTACAAAAGAAAAAAGGCTTTTTTTTTTTTTTTTTTTCCTTTAAAATATGTATATAAATACTTGGCAAGTGCTGGGCACAGCAGCTGCATCCAAGTTGCTGTTGTTAGCTCGGGGCACTTGTGTATCTCGCTGCTGCACCTGGGAGCCCAAAGCCAGACTTTGGACTTCACTGCGCTGGGAGTGGTACAACCACGGATGGAAAAGATGGAGCGAAGAGCTGCAATTAAAGCCTGAAGGTCACAGCCATGGGGGGAGCTGAAGGCTAAAGGTGACTGTAGCCTCCTACCTTCCCCGTCAATATAAGATGTTAACTAGGAATGGCCTTGAGAGCGGCTGGAGCAGGACCTTGGGGGAAACCATGCCAGGGAGGAGAAGGCTTAGGGATGACGAGCTGGAGGAAAGGCAGGTCCTTGCCACCAGGACTGGCTGGAGAAACAGCATTGAAGCAAGGTGTTTGCCTGATCCTGGACAATTTTATTGCTTGTATAAAGCTCCAGCGGGAGAGAGCATTTGTGTCAAAAGGCAAAATCTTATCTTGGGACCTTGTGCAATGCCATGGAGAATGGCGAGAGCAGGAGGAGGCTGTGCCTAAAGGGAAGAAGCACGCTCCCTTGCTGCGGGCACCGAGCATCCTGCCAAGGGCAATTGCTGCACTTGGTTCCCTCAGCCCCTTCCTCCGCAGCTCCAGATAAAGCCCGGGATGTTTATAGACCTCAGTACAATAGTTCCCACAATGGCCAGGCGATAGGTGAAGACGTAAGCCGCCTGGCTGGCTCTTCTTGGATATTGGAAAGCTTCCGTAGCTCAGGTCCCGTTGTCAGCTGCAGATCTCCTTATCGTTTCACTGCCGAGGATCCAGGGATCTGACCTATTTTTACTGATGGTTTTATTTATACCTGCGGTGTGGGGGGATAAATAAGTATGTTGCCTTCTGTGACTGAGTTCAGGCTCATTTTGTTGTTTAATCCTGGAATGCCTCTTGCCTGCCTGCTTCAAGTGTAGCTGTGCTCATTCATTTCCAGAATTAATTGCTAATCTTATTGATTGCAGGCAGGACAGCTGAGATTGCAAGTTATTTTCTTACACAACTCTTAAGTGTCATCTTTGCCAGAGAATGACAAATGGCAGTGCTGAAGCTGTAGACTTGATTTATAGATATTAAACATTTTATAGCAATTTTTTATCACTTTCATTCCTCTCTGTTCCTCCTTCAGATGTTGGCTGAGCTGGCATAAGAGGGGTGGGGAGGGATGGGGAGACAGCGGACTTCAAACCATCATTGCTCTTGGAGAAAGATGGCTCTTTGCAGGCTTGGGTAAACCCAAGTTTTGGAAAGTTTTGCATGTGCTCCCTTTTAAAAGGGTGTCAGCAGCTTATCTCCCTCCTGCCAATCTGCTCCCAGGCGTGCATCCCTGCTCGGAGCGGTGAAAATGTGAGCACAGATGTCTCCTGTTGGGTGTTATCTGCAGGCCAGGTACGGCAGACCCAACCATATCCCCACTGTTGCCCTCCCGGCGACCTGCAAGGACCACCCTGCGACCAGGCTCCGGCAATGCCGACCTCCGCACTGAGCCCACCTCTGCCGGTTCCTACCAGCAGCAGGCAGCACCCCCCTCCTCAAAAAATGCCGAGCATCCCTCCGCCGAACACCCCGCTCCCCATAACCACCTGCGTGCTTAGCCAGACTTCTCCCAAACATATTTCTCTTTAAAAGCCCAGATTAGTCTAAAATTCTGTTGGAGATAAAACCCAGCCCTTTATCAGCAAACGCATCCAGCCCCCACGCACTCCCAGCGCTTCGCAGGCTCCGGCCGTTGCCAGTTACCGCGGGAGCTTTCCCATTGGCGCACCAAATCCATCATTGCTGGGGTTTTGCGGAGCAGAGCGATAAATCCTGCCGAGGCAAGGGGTAGGTGAGACCCAAATTCTTCTCCACCACACACTCATTGGAGAATGCATGTCCACCGGCATGCGTGCCTCCTCTTCCAGGCAGTATTTCTCTTTCTCAAGGGATTCCTGGTCTTTCTGACCATCATTTAATATTTTTTCTTTTTTTTTTTTTCTTCTTTTTTTGCTTCATACATCAATGTGCCTATTATGCTTTTGAGTGCTTCTCTCCCCTCTCCTGCTAAGCTGGGCAAGGCTTCTCGCAACGCTGTGGTTTAGTAACCGAGCTGGATCTCAAATGGATGAAGGTTTTACAGGGCAGAAATCAGACTACCGGGGCTGTAGTTTTCTTTAGCAATGCTTAAATGAAGGCAATATTTCTAGAAGTTTTGGCTAACGGGGAAGAGGACACAGCAGACCCTCCCGGTGCAGGAGGCAGTGATGGCTCTGGCTTCAGAAAACCAAATTTGCTTTGAGCTGCTGGTAGTAGAAACATATTTAAAATATAGACTAGTTTCTTACGTCTCAGCCTGGCAAAATCCAGTCTATGCCAGCATGGGGACTGAGTCAAATAAGATATATGCACGTTGCGGTTGGGGAAAGAGATTTGTGGCATAGGAATACTTTCAGAGAAAACCCTGTGCTCTTTTAAAAGCCTCAGGTAATACGATAGTATAGGAGGAACAAGGGTAGCACTCCTCCGGGGACAACCTTTAAATCCGCTGCGGTGAGCACGGCTGGGATTTGTGGGTGTCCCCAAACCGAATGCTTTCAAGGCCAAAAAGGCAGTGAAAAACCTTGCACAGGGTTTAGATACAACATATTGCATGGGTGCTCATTTCTAGCTGCTAACGTGACCTGCCGATTCCGCATTTTTATCAATAAACACCGGCGGGAGATATTAAACCCAGCTGAGTTATGTCAGGGGGGGTTATCAGAGGACAGACAGTAGTTCCTTTAGCCAGAACAGCAAAGGTCTTGGGGTTAAAAGCCAAGGGTCGGCACCGCCACTGCCTCATGTGGCATGGATTAAATCAAAAATTATCTTTGAGTGGCATTACTGCAAACCAGCCGAGAACATCCATCTGAAAGCTCAGCCGCTCCGAGCATAAATCACCTCGCCTGGAGGCTGGGTTGGCTTTAGGGGCTGCCTTGCCTCTTCCAGCACTGCTCCTTGGTTATTGGTGTTGTAAATCCGTTGTAGAAAATCCAAGCAAGATTCACCGAGTTAGGGGAAAACTTGATTTTTTTTTTGCCGGATCGGGGTTTTTCAGGGGTGCCGCTGGCTGCAGCTAGCAGCAAGGCTTTAAAAACCCAGAAACCTCTTGCTCAGCTCCATGAAAAGCAACGCCAGCCTCTGCCATCCCCAGCTATGTTGCTGATCGCTCTCAAATTCACAGCTCTTCCCTTTCAATCGATACATTAATCATGGAAGAGACAACCCTGCATTTTATTTAACCTGTTTCTCCAGGTTTGATGTTTTTTTAAAAAAAAATTACGGACAAGAGCAAATTCCTTTTGACTCGCTAAAATTCCCCTTGCTCACGGCTCCTCTTTTAACCGGTGAAATCATGGGTGAGAATGGATTTTGTTTAACTTCTGGCTAAGTTACTGACACTAAAGGATCCAGCTCAAGCAAAATTTGTCAGATCTCATATAAATTTGTTCTGTGCCTCCAAGAAGCAAGCTGGGTTTAAATTTGTTTTCAGCTAACAACAATGAGCAGGAATAAAAGTACAAGCGGCTGTAAGTGTGTGCGGCGGGATGCAAGATAAGTTTTTAATGCTATTTGCAACAAACTCCAGCTGGTGGCAGCAGCAATTTTTTTTCCACCAAAAGTAAAACAGAGACAACTAGAAGGGAAAAAAAAAAAAAAATCCCTAGAAATGATATCTACAAGCAATGTTCTGGAAGTCTCAGGTGTGTTGCTCACAAATGAGATTAAATAATATTTATTGCTTCCTTAAAATGGAGAGAAAAAAAAAATAAATCCTTGCTGCATTTAAATTAACAGCCAGAGAGATCTGATGACAGCGTGCCCGGGGATGGATGTGTCCGTGGAGAAGAGGTGTGCTGAAAGCGTACTTGAAAGCTTCCTTGGAGCTATCAGGTGCCATTAGGGATGTAATGACTCCCAAGGGATCCCGATTTCCACAGCAACTCACATCTTCCTGATACTCCTTCCCTTGTAAGACTCTCAAACCTTTCTGTGGGTAGAACAAGACCCGTTGTTTTTTTTTTTCTAGGATCACTAAGACATAGAGAAATGCAAGCCCATGCCGATGGGTTTGGTGCTGATCAGTCAGTCAAGGTGCTGACTCCGCAGGGGGCATTTCCCAGCCAGGATGCCCGAACGGGCACTCCAGCATCCCAGGGCAATCCTTGCTCTGCCAAGATCCCGGAGGTTATCGAGGGTGGCCTCCGGGCACGTGTTTTGCTTCCCACGTGGATATTCTTAAAGATTTTGGAGTTTTCTCTTTATTTTCTTTTTATACTGGTTTGACAGTGTCACTGATTTGCTGACTCCTAACGCCAAAAGAAATCATTGCTGCCTTTCTGCACTTCTGCAGTGTGTAGCTTAGCTCTTTTTAGGCTGAAAAGCCTTTCCAGAGAGGACGATGCCTGTATTTTTGTGAATTTTGCAAATGGTCCTGAGCAAATAGTAATGAGTTATGTAACTGAAATGCTATCGTTCTCGGGAGTGTGCAATCCCACCTCGCAATCCTCACTGAACCGCACGGCTCAACGTGCTTGTGGGGAGTGATTCACGCTGCAGAGATCAGCCTCCTCCTAGGATATCGGCTCCGGTGGATGGAGGCATGTGCCCTGTGAACCCATTCGGAGGTGGCAGACCTCTAAAAAGGTCAAAGGCAGAGAGCAAAATGATGTGCAAAAGCCCAGAGTGCAGCCAGCATCATGCCTGATGAGACCTGGCGAAGAGGGAAAGCATGGGAGAAAGGAGGGGGGGTGTCAGTGGATGTTGGCCCCAGTCCAAAGCAGAAGGTTGGCTATCCCCTCTGAAATCATCTCTGTTTATGAGAGCACCTTTGGATGTGCTTGATGTCTGTGTAAATACCCCGTCTCTGTTCTTGGCTGCAGCCCGGGGGTACTCTTAGTGTTTCCAAAGGCATGGCAGCCTTTGCCAAACTGCTGATGCTCCTTGCTGCCGGAGGAGGAGGCCCAGGGCGGCTGAGATGGGGATGGCCGATGAAATCCTCCACCACAGCCCAGGAGCGTGGCAATGTCCAGAAGTGGTAAAAGTGCTGGGGGTTAACAAAAACAAGCAGGTATTCAACTAGGGTGGGAAAAACCCGCAAATGTCAGACTGGTGCTGAAAGGTTTGGAGCTGTTGTCCTCCTTCAGATAAATCAGCGCATCACCTCTGAGTTGTTTTATAAAAATTGTGTAGGCAAGCTCTGAAAGGAGGGAGCAGCTTAGGCAGAACATTCAAACCATCTTTTTCCTCTTCCCGTGCCTTATTCCAGGCATTTCTCAAAAGCTCGTGCCTTCCTCTAAACCCTCCTGTTCTCCATGGCAGCATCCTCTTTGCAGGACATCTCGGCCTCTGCAGTCACTTGTCAGAAGCTTTTGTGTCCATGGGTTTCGGAGGGAGAACTACGCTTTTCCATCACCCATTTTTCACTACAAGTGGTAGCACTGACCTGAAAGGAGAAAAAAGAAAAGAAAGAAAAGAAAAGA
>NW_009610101.1:0-12154 GCF_000690535.1 Cariama cristata
GCCTGCTTGAATCTCCCGCGCGGCCGGGGGCAGGCTCCGCCCCTTGCCGTCTCGTCCAATCAGCGGGCCCGGGGAAGGCCCCCTGCTCCGAGAAGCCTCTCGTGCCGCTGTGCCGCCCTTCTGCCCCGCCGCTCCTCGTTGCCGCCCTGGTGCCGCTCCTGAGGGTCCTGAGGTAAAATATTCGGGTCCGGGTCCTGGCTGCGCTTCTTGCGTGGTGTGTCGGGCTGTTCCGGCCGGGTAGATCTCCTGGTGCTCGGAAAACCTGCTTTGAGTCTGCTGTTAGCCGTTCGTCTCCAGAGGGTGATCGTGGTAAAGGGCTTCGGGGAGTGGGGACAGCCAAGCAGCAGGCTGTGGGAGACCTGCCAGCCCCAGCAGGAGAGAAACAGGTCGGGGACATCAGCTGTGTGCTGCCCACTTTAATCCAGGAAAGGCCTTGCCTCAAAGAGGAATTTGTGGAATACTGGCTTAACCCCAGCACTGGATTGGAAGAGGAGTAGTTACAAAACTTATACATCTCTCAGTGTAACCTGTCAGGTTTCAACAACAGTGTGGTTTTGTGATTAATCCAGTGCCTGATGTGTCCCAACACACCTTCTTGATTCTGTTATTTTCAACAAAGACACTTGGGTTGGTCAGGACACTTTCGGAGCCAAGGCTTGGCCAAGTGCATGGGGAGGGGAGCAGCTCTCCTCACGGTGAGGACCACTGGGCTAGCTGGTAGGGGCCTTCAGCAGAGACTGTCCCTGACCTGAAGAGTTTGCAGGTTGAACAGAGGTGAACTGGAGGAAAAGTGAGGAAGAAAGGTTGTGCCCAAGTGCTGAGCAAAGCCCAGAAAATAGATCTGCAAAGTCTGACTTTCTGCACCAAGTTTTGCTGCTTCCTCAGCTGGCTAAGGTGGTGCAGTGGCCGCACCTTGTCTCTGTGCTTCCACACCTGTCCCACCCCACCGCTGCTTTTTGTGCTGTGCTAGCGATGTAAAAATTTATTCTAGAGCAGCAAGGCTTGTCCAGGTGGTCTTTGGCAGTTCATGCCCCCGTTGCGCTGGTGGTAGGGGTACTTCAGAACGTGCTATGAAGCAGAAACCTGCTAGGTAAGAACCAAGAAAGTAAGCTTTCTTGACAGTTTCTGGGCTCAGATGGTTTTGCCCCTTATAGCCCTTGCTTTGAAAATCACAAGTGCAGTACTTTGGGAATATGAAATTGGAGTAGTATTGGACTCAGGGGCATCTTCCTTAAATACAGGGCAACCCCCCAAACCAGCTCTAATGTGATGTACATAATGGCAGGAGGAATTTCTCCTGTCCTTACAGCAGCAGAGGGACAAAGCCTGGGGTGGCAAACTTCTGCGTGTGCACCCTCATGGTGCAGGGCACGTGAGCAATGAAACATGGGGGAGGAAGGTGGTGGAAGGATGTTACATGACTAAGTGTTCCTTCAGTTGGGTAAAGCATGTTAATTCATTCATGATCTGAACTGAGCAATCCTACATCTGTCTGGGAATATCTGATTTAGAAAAAAAAAAGATATTTCAGGGCTTTCCTACAGGCAGCTGCTAGTCCCACAGTGAAACTGATTTAGTTAAACTGGCAAGGTACAGCCACAGCTCAGCTCTGAGCTGTTTTGTTCAGGGACAGTTTGGCATATCTGAAAGACTGGGAGAGATCCTGTGTTATCTCGTTTCTGTTTTGGAGATTGATGCTGAGTTTAAATTTAACTTAAGATGAAAACATCTGTTATTCTTCAGAGTAAATATGTTCTGATATCCTCCAGTTGATTGAGAATCAGACAGTTCAGAAGACACAAACTGAAGACATTTTAAGTTGTTACTGTTTATAATTGGAGCAGGAGTAACTGTTGTTTCCCACTCTTATGAGTCACAACTAGAGGTAATAAAAACTCCTTCAGAATGTGATGATGATTGAAAATGAGTTGTAGATGTTCATACCTTTTCAGCAAAAAACTGAGAAAGGGATGTTATAGACTGGCAGGATTGTTATGATCTTATGAAAAATTCACATTTGCCATATTAGCTGACTAGAGCCTAAAGCACTGTCTGTAATTGGTATTATGCTAATTCATTATTTACATTGCAGTTGTGCCTGGAGATCTTAAGCACGCATTTGGGTCTTACTGTGTTAGGTGCTGGCACATGGGAAATAATGAAGTGTCATCTCACAATTTGTTTCACTTTCCCTTCTCCTCAGCTGAGAAGGGAGGGCAAACGGTACGCTATCCTTCTGACAGTCATGTTGGGTGCTGCTGGTCTTGGCTTTTTGGAATTAAATTGTGGATTTGAATGACTTCTCTGAGGGGCTGTGTGCCACGTGCACTTTTTCTGTATAAGGTAGCTTCGTTTGAGCCGTCGCTGAAGTGCTACCGATGATCTAGCTGGGCTGGTTGCCTAAACCCAGGGCTGATGTGGTTCAAAGCTAGGGCAGTATTGCCTGCTTAAGCCAGCTTAAAGGCTGGCCTTCAATGCAAAGAGAAGTTTTCTTGAATATAATATTTGAAGCATTTTTCCTGTTGCCTTACTTTTTTATGGCAATCGTATCCTACCCTTTCCTCTTCGACGTGTGATTTGAAGACACTGTGTTTCCTTCTCCCTCTATTTGTTTTCTGTCATGATCATACCTTTGGAAAGTGGAGCTTGACTTGAATGCAGCACCGCTGAATGTGGTAGGATGGAGTTCTGCCATTGTGCCTCAAGCTTTTGCCCTCCTTAAAGCTTCCTCTCTTCCTCCTGCCAGCTCTCCCATTTGGTGACACCTCGGTCCACGATAATTTGTCTGCACTTTTGTTCCACTGGCAAATTTTATTCATGTAGATATGATGAATACATTTTTTCTTAATGAGGGTATTATGAATATGCTTTACATAGAACGCTTTTGGACTGTAGGGCCCTCTATCTGTGATAATTCATACAAGGGTCAATCTAAAACGGTGTGGCACTGAGCTGGTTCAGACTTAGTAACTAGAAGGAAGTCACAGTGCAGCTGGGTGGTTACTGTATGAACTGAAACAGGGTGAGACTGGTTTCAGCACTGCACTTTATGAAGGCTGGTGTTTCAACTGTTATTCCAAACTGTTATTACACTTAACTAAAATGTTCCCAAATCTAACTCGATTTGGTTTCAGTTCCAGTTTCCCCTCACAATTTGCAAACTTGACTATTGGATATGGGTGCCAGCTCAGTCACAGTGGTGAGCAGGCCTGGGAAGCTTTTCAAGTGGAGAGGTGTAAATCCAGAGTACATAACTATAAGCCCAACTTCAAACATGTATCAGAACTTACAAAGAAACTTGCCATCTCCTCCAAAATACACACTAGAGCAAGTTTCAGGATCCTGAGTTGACTTTGTAATGTTTTTGGGCATCAGCCCTGCCTGGCTGTTAGGGCAGTAGTGTTTGTTCCTCAGCAAGGGTTGTGGGCCACTGTGGATTATTAAACCATTACTTGCTTGCTGGACCTGCATGGGCAAAGGTCAAAAGCTTCTTTGTAGTGATGGTAGTTACACCTTTCTTCCTAAGACAGATGGAAGTGCTGTTACTCAGCATGTGCAAAATGAATGTTCTGGCACGTACAAAAAAAAAAGGGCAAATGAAGCAAGGTATTTTTTTCCCCAGTTACCTAAAGCTATAGTGCCTTCTGCTCCATCTATGGAAAGAAACAGATAACGTATGCGCCCCTCTCACACTAGACCTGCACATTTTGGATCTCCACAGGTAAGATGTGAAGCTAGAGAACATACAAACACATGACAATGTTTGCTGCTCTGTAGGTTGAGTAAGTGCAGGTGGTAAGACTGGTGTGTGCTTGCTCTGATGGTTCCCTGAACTTGCCATTATAAAGAGATCTTCACTAAAAGAGTTGCTGTCCTGTAGAGAACTGTGTGCTCCTGACTGTGCTGCTATGATATAGTGACATGTACCAGTAAAGAGTTCCCTGCTGCCCCAAAAGTCAGTTTGGATGTGGCCAGCCTGTTTTGGAGGATAGTATTTCATGGTATGAATGCAGATATTTCATCCAGTTTGGCTTCAGGGCCAAGGCACGTTTGATTCACTAGCTGAGGTGCAACTTTGTCCCTTTTCTTTTTGAGATATGGTATGGGACCACAAGGGAGGAAATCTCTGGGGATGCTTTACAGAGAGCAGGGACATAAGGCACCTAAAATATTTCTAAATCAGATGGTGGAGTGGATCATAACTAAACACAGTTAGGTTTTCTGACCACCCACAACAAAGCCTTTGTTAGAAAGCAAATGTTTCACTGAGTCAAAAATATTTTTTAATATGGTATCTGCTTGCACGGAGGAGATAATACCATGGCTCATTATTTCACATGTTCTTGAATCCCTCCTGTGAATTTCCTCTATCCCCTGTTTTGACCCATGGTTGGCACATTTACAGGTCGATTACTTATTGTCGTATATTTTTTCAGTTTTGCCACTGAGACTATGGGGGTACAAATGAAGCGTGAAATGTCTGCCCTGTAAGGGCAGTTATGCTGCTATGAGACTCCTCCATTCTGTTTCATTCCAGGCAAGCATCAAAGTTCCTGTCTATGCAAATATCTGGTCATTAGGGCTTTTATTGCAATAAGTAAGCTATTAAAAGGTTACATCCTTAACATACCACTCAAGGAAAGAAACCCAACCAAATAAAATCTGGCCTCTGTACAGTCTTCACTTACATGATATACTTCCATTCTTTCAAAGAAAACTAGCAGTTTGGAAAACAAATAGCTGCTAGGTCTTTCCAGATTTCCTGATCAAAGGGTCATTACCCACTCTGCAGGAACCGGTCACTAGAGCTGGGGATCACAGACTCACGCTGGCGCTCCATGTGCCTTATCATGGGCGTTCCTCTTTTTCTGAATAGTGCTGCCTCCTGAGACAGGACACACCACAAGGATTTCAATGTCCTATAAAACAAGGTGTTCAATAAGCAGAAGAACTAATGACGATTTGTTTCCTACATAAACCTGGTTCCTGTCCTGTTTCCTTTATAGGCAGCTTCTGTTCCGTTGTCTATGATGCCAGTAGGTAATGAGGAGCTGCATCCATGCACATTAGCCAGCCAGCACACTTGTGCTGATGGGTCGCCAGCTGCTGCCAAGCACAGTTTCTAACAGGCAGCAAGAATGCTTTCTGAAATGCTTTCCTCTAGCCAGATGCCAATTTTCACAAAACCTGTAGGGATATAAAATCCTGGAAACATCAACTGCACAGTGAGATTGATTAGTGAGTTAGAATTTATTAATGGACAATTGAAAGATAAATGAACAATGTGATCTCTTAAACATCATGGATGTAAGGAATTAAGCCAAAAGGGAAGAGAAGCGTGTATTACATATGCAATCAGGAGTGATTACTTGTGTCTTTATCCCTTTTTTCTCTCTAGAACAGATTTGATGCAACATAGTTTAAATTCCATAAGCTTTTGATCTAGAATCAGAACCTGACCTAAGGTTTTCACTCTACTGCTTCTGCTTCAGAAAACATCTTAAATGCATGATCTGCAAGAATTGTGTAACTTTACCTTGCTCTGAACATCTCTAAGATGCAGGTTTCATTTGTGAGCGACCTGCAGCACCTGATACAAAAGTTACCTTACTTTATCGGAACAGCAAACAATATGTTCTCCAGAGGATTAGAGAATATTATTTTTGTTAGTTAATCAAAATCTAGATGAAGACTTAAAATAGACTGTTAAAGCTAAACTGCTGTGATTTAGCGCATTGTATTTGCAGTGATATTTAAAACTGACTACATAAAATATGCCTGCTCCTTTTAAAGGGTTGGATGGCAAATCCCTTGCCTCATATTGTGTAGTAATTGATGGGATTACTTTGTCTAAAGGCTTTTCCTCTGTGTAAGACACTCAAACCTGATCTACTTGCATGTCATTGCCTATTCATGGGGCACATTTGCTTGCGTGCAGCATCAAGTTTATGCACCTTTTAGCCTCTGGACCAAAGTTGGTGACTTCTGGCCAGCTTAGACAAGCTCTGTTCTGGCTCCTGCCTTCTCTTACATCATCTGAGATGCATCCTATGCCATCAAAATTAGGTATAGCCCAATGTTCCAAAACTTTTCAAAGCTTGCATGCACATCTTCTTGAATCAGGTGCCTTCCAGGATATACAGGCTGCTTTCCTGACTTTGAGTGCAAGTGAAAAATTCCTTCTAAGTGTCGTCATTCCCAGAGCAGAGTTACAGCATCCCATGAGCACAGCTCTCAGTCTCATCTCCCTACCTTTGTTCTGTCTGGACAGCACTCCGAGGTGTCCATTACTCTGACCTGTCTGGGTTTGGCTAGCATTTGTTTGTCCCATCTATGTTTCGAGGCCTTAGGGGATATTCCTCTTCCTTCTGATAGTCTCCATGGAAAAGCTGTCCTTGACTTCAGGCAGACGCAGCCTCCTGAAATGGCAGTGGCATTTGTTTCCTATAGCAAAATGTCAGTGTTTGCAACCATTATGAGAATACCTTTCTAAGCAAGTTCTGCCCAGAATACAGTAATAAGTGAGAATACAAACTGATTCAGAATGACACTCTGCAGTCAGCCCCACTCTGGTATGAGTGCAAGCCAGTGGATGTTCAGATGCCTCACAAGATTCACATCCAAAATCCAGAGCCTTTCTTGAGTTTGATTTTAAATTAATTTTGCAAATTGCTTGGTAGCTGCAAAATGTGCATGGAATTTGCTTATGGTTATGTCCAAGATTTTCAGAGAGCTTCATGCCAGTAGGATGTGTTGATCAAAACCATGACATGGAGTTGCACAAAACATTAAACCCTGAGTTAATGTATGTGATGTAGCAAGGAAGAAACCAGCAAAGCTAAACAATGAGCAGTTTCATTTCTACCTTCTGTTACTGTAGGCTTCAGAACACATACTGTGCTTTGATTTCCATTGCAGAGTCTAGTCTAATAGCTAGAGATGTATTGAACATCAATTGTTCAGAATAAACAAAGTGGTTTTTCAAGTCACTAACTCTTCTCTCCTGTCTTCACAAACCCAGCTGAAAAACAGGTAGGTTTGTGCCAAGATGGAAAAAAATGGCTGGTTAGATTCTGTTTTTCTGGATAACACCAGAACCCTCTCCCTTTCCTGAGACCTTTGCAAGTACCTCTGTTCTTTATCTGGTTTCATTTCAAGCTTTCCTGAAGTTGCTGAAGTATCTTCGGCTTCTGCCCTTGCTTGTGGAGTCCAGCCCGCACAAAACCATTTGTCTTGTTTTATTAAAAAGTCAGACAAAATATCCTCCTTCCTCTGAGTAGGATTGTGTTTGAATGTGTACTTTTCCAGTTTTATTTTGTAAACCAAGTATACAGATACATTTGGTTGTCTTGTGGAGTGCATTTGGGATGAAAAGGAAGAATACAGCTATAATAGATGTTAAATGATGAAGAACTAACTGTGTCAGTCCCTGAAGTGTTGTTAGTGTCTAATTGCAACACGTCAGGTCAAAACCACATTATTTTTGGCAAAAGTAAAAGGGTGGTGTGAGAGCTCTCCTTGTGTATGTAACGAGGAGTGCATCATCTCTCTCTAACATTACTGGAAAACAACTGATGTTTCTACTGAATTATTTCAAATGACAAAGCAAAGTCTTATTTTACTGTAAGCAGCTGAAGTTGTTAACCAGCAGCAGCCAGTGTCACAACCTCAGCCTCGATGAGAGTCAAGAAACGAAGGACATCAGCTTTGTATTGCCTGATCCCGGGTACTGAGAAGGATGAAAAGTCTCTTGCCAGTCTGAAGCATTGTTCTGGCACCTGTGGCAGAATTGGGAAGCTCTCAGTTCAGGGTGTCCATCTCACCTCAATAGAGGAAAGAAAGATATGTTTCAGTGCTATTGCTCAGATTTGCTTTACGACAGAGTTTTCACAGCGCTGGGAGATTCCCTTCTGTGCTGATAAACATGGTATTAACTGAAAGATCTCTAACAATTTGCCTTATAAAACCGATATACATGACAAGTAATTTGAAAAGGTGGCAGCTTAACTTAGGCAAGACAAATGCCTCAGTGCTCACTGAAAGTACTTCAAGCCTGAATTTTGAAAAAAGGAAAAAATACGAAAATATTTATTTGAACAAAATTAGAGATATGCAGCTTTCTGCGTTTGATTTGCTAAGGCAATAGATTGTTCTTTGCCTGAAAAAAAAAAAAAAAGGGATCCCTGAAAGACAGTGTGCCTGCTCAGCCTGATTTAGGTAGAGTTGACATGTCCTCTAAGGATTAGACAACCATATATATTATATATAATTATATAAGCAACCATAGACAGAATAAATATGAGGATTAAAAACCTCTGAGAGTGGGTGTCTTGTCACAGCCTCCTCGCACTTTGAAGTGGCAGAGCAAAGGAAAGGATACAGCTTGTTGTTTTCTTCGTTTTGATGATCCAGCAAGGTCTAAGATTGTTCCGCTGGCTTTGAGGGGGGTTGATGGAAGGAGGGGCGGTCAGGGCTTAGTCTGCCGTGCTCTGAGTTTGCTGCTGATGGATGGAGCTTTTTGCGGCTACCAGGGTGCATGTGCCATCTAAGCTGCCATTCCATCCCTCTTGGCCGGGACAGTGAAGTCTCTCCTGCAAGGCTGGTTGCTGTGCCTGTAAGGGAATGGAGGAGCGGTTTGAATGAACTTTGATCAGGAGCAAGTTTGAAGATGTCCAGTATGTATCTTCGGTTAGAAGATACACACTTCTAGGAAATACATCTTCCTCATCATGCTCCGATGAAGGCCAAACCAGAGGAAAAAAAGAAACAGCCCTATTCAAACTGCTGCACTTCCCCTCTCTTGCACTCTGCTGCCAAGCACAATAAACTTTGTTTTGGTATAGACTGAAGCATCACAGGCAAAACTTGATTTCATTATCACATTTCATTTGTTTTCTTGGCATTGTCTTGTTCCTGTCAGGCTCCCTGATAATCCATTTTTCTTTTCATTTTGCTGTTTTTTTTCCATCCGCTTATGTTTACTTAGTGCCCAAATCAATCTTCTGTTACCAATCATTCATCTCAAGTCCTTCCACTTTATAGAGGCTACAAATGACTTGGAAAAGTCACTTGTGTTTTATTTTTAAAGGTCATTTGCCAATAACAATGCAACATCAAATCTGGTTTCATTCTTGGAGGAAATCAGCAAAATAGGTCATTTTTTCCTCCCACAGATTAACTCTACACTTGCTTATTTGGACTTCAGCTTTCTCCTTGGACTCTTGTGAATGGTATTTCCAAGTGCTCCAATGTCACTTGGAGCAGCAAACTGAATGAGGAGCCTGATTTTTAGCTGTGTTTCTTCTTTTGTTTTGCTCTGGTTATGACAGCGGACGCATTCTGACAGAATTGCTTTACATCAGAATGATCCTACTATTAGTAACTGACAGTTTAATTGATGTCTTGGCTTTCCTCTTTGTTGTTTTTGGCAGCAGCACCCCTTCTACTGCATGATGTCTACTCCAGCACTATTAATATACTAAGTTCAGCAGCACATACCTGCTATCCATTTTGTTAAAAGAACACGTATAAATGACCAAGCAATGGGGTTTCTTTGTGGGGTGGCCATTGGTTATTTGCACAGTCAAACACATGCTCTTACAAGTGTCCAGGTTGAAAGAATGACAGTAAATCATTGGAAAGAAGGGGATGGTTATTACAATAGCATTATACAATTTAATGATAATTTTGAAGGGTTGTTAATTTCAGCCCCTCCAAAGTTTTTTTGGGGAAATCTTGCAATTTTTTTATGCTGTAGGAAAGGGCCAAAACTTTGGAACTGGACCCATCTCAGTGAAATTTGACACTGGAGCAGCAGACAGAGACAACAGGGCTCTACAAACCTAATAAAAATAGATGGTTAAGTAAAAGAGTGAAATCCTAGTAATATTCCTACCAAGGAAGAGACTGGAGAACGAATTCGGTCCTTATTAGACATATGACAATCTATGCAAAGAATCCTTTCATTTTTTGGCTCCCTGAGCCACTCATTTTCTCAGACAGCCTCTTTCCTTTAAAAGACAGGAAATTAACTGCACTGAAACACGAAATGAATACATTTTCAGTATGATACGTTGATTTGTGTGTATTTTAATTAGGTTTCCAAACATTTAGATATTTAAATAGTCCTTCTGTAAATCTTTCTCTGAGGTCTGTTGGTTTTGTGTTTTTTTTTTTTTTTTTTTTTCCCCTTCCCTTGGCCTTTGGAAGGACTTGGTTATTGTCTGTGTTAATGTCTTTCTGGTTCTTTTCCCCTTATCTCTCACATCTAATTTGCAGCAGATACCTGAGCTCTTCTGAAAAGTTTGTTTGTTGTGTTTTTGTTTGTGTTTGTTTTGTTTGCGTTTTTACATTAGATTCAGCAGCAGCAGGTTTTGTTTCTTCAGATGATTTCATCGCAGTGTCCCTGACATTTCCCTGCCTTGGTATCACCTATTTATGTTTGAGATAAACTGCTGTGGCTGTAGTGATAAAAGTACGTTACAGAGAGAGTTTGTGGTCTGCTGGGTAATTCTTCTGGCTGTGGAGAGGGGATCATCTCCTTTCATCTGGCCAGCAGGTGAAACCACAGAGATGGCAAATGCCAGGGAAAGCGATTTACACTGAGCTCTGCTTCCTCATTGTCCTTCTGGTTGATTTTATTTCCCATGTGAGGCAAACAAATGCAAAATCTGGAGTGCCTTGTCTCATGAGCAGTCTCAGCTAGGGATGCAGGATTCGGGGGTGTTTCTCGGAAATGAGAGCAACAGATGCTCCTGGAAGAGCCCAGAGGCTGTGCCAGGCCTGCTGGCACTGCGTGGTGATGTCCCATGAGCACTTCTCACCATGAGTCCTGCTTTTTATCAAATTCTCTTATTGTTCCAGAAAGAAGTAGTGATGTGAGAAAGAACTCATGGGAAAAGTGTTCATTTGGCCAGAACATGCAGAAAGAAAGGGGGATCTCTGTTCTTTGTGCCCAGGAGAATCAGGACTATGAAGTCATGACACCTTTTAGATCATATCTCCATGGAGATAGCCATGATGTTAAGGCTGACCCTGGATGACTGAGGGGAAATAGCATAGCTATTTCAGTATCACTTCATCAGAACTGGAAAATGTTGGTTGGAAGGCAATGCCAGGCAAGCCTGCTGTGGGGTAGTCGGGCATGTAGGGGAGGATGGGAAACACCGTCCTGGAAGAGCAAGGCTGCAAAACCGAGGAGCAGCATTATAACGCCTTGGCACGGAGCAAGCTAGGGGGAAGAGTTACCAATGTCAGCCCCCAATATCTGCTCAGACTGCTGTGGCCCAGAAGAGTTGAGAGAGAGAATATATATTACTCAGTGCCAGCATGTTCCTGAGCCGACTGAGGGGTGGTGAAAAAAGATCTGTCTTCAAATTCACCTGTATCAGCCCTCATTTCCATCGACTTCTTTGCTGATTTTGTTCTGCTTGAGGGTTGTCTCCGGTAACAGGCAAACTTTTGTTGTGGACAAACTCATAGCAGATTTACCTTCCCATCTCGCTGCTGGTTTGCACAGGCTTCTATTTTAAAATGTGAGGTCAAGCTAATTGCTTATGTTTTAATGTCCTTTTCTTCCAGTGTTTGGGGGGAAAAAACCCCTATTTGTCCTGGCAAAAAATATTTGGATAGAAATTAGGGATATTTTGTTTGGGAAATGTAAAAGCAAAACAAACAGTCTTCCAGGCTGCGACCACTATCCCTCTCTCTGCTGAAATGTAATGTCCTGCTGTATTTGCTGCTGTTCCTGTTGCAGGGAATATTGGCAAACGTGCTGCTTGTTCAGCCACTGCTTGCTAAAAGCGGATTCCTGAAGTAGCAGGCTAGAGGCCTGACTGATGTAGCTGGGCTGAAACGACCCCAGGTAATCGCTCCTTCATGGGTCTGGTAGATGGAGATAGCAGAGGGGGAGGCACTGAGGGCACCCATGGTGAATTTCTGTGGATGCTTTTTGGAGTTGGTATAGTGTGGAGGGAGAACTGTGTCCTGGCTCATAGCTATCTTCCTGGGCAGCGGTAGGTCACACAGATAATCCCATGGACCAGGCAAAGAGCTGCCCATAGGCTTTAGAGATGGGCTGCTGATTCCCAGGGTGATGCAGCATCACACTCCAAAAGGACAAGATCCAGCCAGCTCTAACCCCAACTTGTCTTTT
>NW_009610101.1:12177-21632 GCF_000690535.1 Cariama cristata
CTGGCAGGCCCAACACAGATCGCCAGTTTCCCTCCCAAGGAAGAGCATATTTGCAGAGGAAGGTTTGAATCTCAAGTTGTTTCTCCTTCCCTTTCCTTGTGGGACAGCTTGGGGGATCTGAGCAGAGAAACTTTGATCCATAGTAAACTAGGAGAGAAAAGGCATTTCAGGGAGATGGCAACTATTTGTGAGTTGAATTTAGCAAGTGGTCTTGTCAGAGAAAATAGTTTTCCACAAGTGATGAAATACTTTGTTTTGGACAGAGCATTAAGCAGGTTTCTTATGTCATGCCATGCAAAATCAGAGAGTGTGGTGATTAACTGTCGACAGACTGTGGGAGGGATGATGAGTTTCACTACAACTCAGTCAAACACCTCTTTTTGTGCCCCAGAGTGAAGTTTAAAATGGTTCTAAGCACTTAACAGGTTAGGATATTTTTAATGTCAGGTGTGCCTTTGCGGATTGATCCACAGTAAGTTCCTCCTTGTGAAGTATTTTGCTTTAGGCCATCTGCCAAAGCTACAGAAGCACCAAACTGTGAGAATGAAGGCCTTGAGAACATGAGCTGAAGTTCCTCTCCCCACTCTGTAGTTCCAGTGTCAGGATGTTTTAGTTCCATGACAAACACAGAGTAGCTCAGAGCTCGGCATGTAAAGACTTTGATTTTGCCAGTTTCGTCCATTAGGGTTGTAAGTGCCATGGCCATATGGTCCTCTCTCATTCATTCAGTTCCTGAGCTTTGTTTGTTTGCTCGGGTAGTCTCCTCAGCTGTTTACATTACTCAGACTCTATTTTCTTTACTATATAGGCTGCATTTAAAAAGCTAGCCCAACTTTTCAGCTCCTAATTAAGAATTTATTTTTGAGCTATACATTTATAGCTAATGTTTTCCTGGTGCAAAGACACATCCATCACAAGGTGGGAGGGTGTCATCAGTAAGAGTAAAACCGTAATTTCTATTCTACAGGTTGGCAAAATTGTAGTGTAGCTGTATGCCACAACCGAGCCTACAACATAGGTGTCCTAGAAAGCATTACTGTAATTTGCCATCCCACACAGTGCCAACAGCTGCAGTATTTTATTTTGGGCCATTGGCTACTGGGAGAAAAAATGCATTCACTTCTTGGGAGCTGCTAATTCTCTTGTGTTTGTGGCATTGCAGTGGCTCTGCTGAGCAAAGGGCGGAGGAGTGGGGCAGGGAGCAGTGACCGTTCCGTGCTGTTCTGTGCTCAGCTCCCCGGCAGCCTCCTGGGCAGGAGCAGGGGGAGGCCGGGTTGGCCAAGGGAGAAAGTGCTACTAACGTAAGTCTGTGGGGCTGTGGCAGAGGGGGCCATGCAAAGCTCCCCTGGATGTGGATGCAATCTCTATACTTACCTCTGTTTGACTTGGCATCCAGTGTTCCGCCTGGCAGATGAGATCCTGCTGCTCAGGTAGTTACTCTGTCTTCCTAAAGGCCACTCATAATAGAGCTGGGCAGGTGTCTAGTTATGCTGCTCACACTCTGAGACTGACTGGCCAGCCAGTTTTCCACCCGTCTTGTGCACCAGGGTGGTGTGTCTCGGTTGGATGGATGCACCGACTTGGGGCAGGAGGTGTGCAGTCTTCTGTATGGGAACAGGGAGAAGCAGCATTGTCATACTGCAGCTGGCCAGCTAGATTTCAGGCACCAGGAACACCACTGCGTCCCACTGCATGTTGCTTCTCTAAATTTGGCCCTGTCAATACCTCCTGGGTTAGCTCTGGTCTGTGTCTGTAGGCTGGGAGTGAGCCAAGGGCTGGGGGAGAGGATGGAATGCCGTGAGACTTAGCTCACACTTCTGTTCGGTGCCTAGCTGTCAGAGCCAAAGACCACTTCTCTCCTTACGTGGAAGAGGGAAGAAACCATGCCCACAATTAGAAGGATGTGTAGCTTGCCGGCTGCGGCAGAGTGAATGAACCATCCCATTCCTGACAAGAAGGGGTGCAACAAAATCAGTGCTTCAGTAGAGGGAATTAAGTATTTCACTCTTACACTTTTACTGTCTTTCAGCACATTGCAAATAACAAAATGGTTATAAATAAAGCTACCCTGCTAAGCAAGCTGCTTAGGTTGGTGTTAGGAAGAAGAGATCAACTAATTTCTATTCACAACAGAAAACAATCTTCAGCGCCCCCCCCCCACACCCCCCCAGATCATGAGCTTCTTCAGGGACAGCATCACCATATCACTCCACATTTCTCTGACTGGTAATCAGGATGCAGGTCTGTAGAGGTGAGGATGCGAGCCTGGGAAATCCACTGTTCTGTGGTGGAAGGACAAGAATACAGAGACAGGGAATAGAAGGAATTTCCTTTTTTCTTTTTCACTGTATTTTATAGGCATGTGAAATAGACCAACACCTATTCAAAATGTCCCTGCTTTCTCATTATAGTGAAAAATGACATTTATCAGCATGGCTGAGTGTTAGGAAAGTCTATTAATGGAAACAGTATGCAACTATAAGGAGATGATATTTAGTAACATGCACATGAAGTTTTCTTCCATTAAAATGCTGCTTCAGGCAAGAATGTGCTGCTTGATTAGTTTTTTGGAGAGCAGATTTTCATTCATAATGAGAATGCACATCTCAGCCACTGTTATTAATGTGAACATGCTCTAAAATGAAAATAGAAAGAAGCCAAAGCCAGGAAGCTGTCAGGGCAGCGCAAAACAGCATCAGATCTTGACAAGGTGGGCTGTCCGGTCTCATAATAGTGTTTAGGTACTGTGGGAAGCACGTGCTGTGCGAGAGTCACTGGTATCAGCAGAGTAGTCATTCACGTAGCACTCAAATTTGGAGCATCCAGTGTTTCTCCACTGTCCTTGGCTTTTAGGATGTTGTGTACAAATTGTATGTTGCAGCTTTCTGGGGCTGGATGCCTGCTTCTCATCTGTTGGCTGAAGAGGTGAGTGATTTCTCCAGAGGATACTTAAAAAGAGGGCTCCTTACTGCAGTACCTTGCAAAGGGTTAGCCTTTGTTCTGCGGATTGTAAGTATCTCTCTTGGTCAAGTGGAAAGTGAAATACAAAAGTAAAAAAGAGCCCTCCTTCCAACAGTCACTTTGACTGGCGAAGGCCAGCTTCCATTTATTTCCCCTTCTTATGATCATCTCTGTTGCAGGATGTAAGAGTGATCCGGTGAGTCCTGCTGTTCAGCATTGTCGCTCCTCTGCTCAGTACAAAGCGTGGTGATTCACACCTAGGCACGTGTACCATGCAGAGGAGAGTAGGGTAATGCTGCTCTGTTGGCATGTTGCCTTGGCTGTATGCATGCATCAGCAGTGAGCGAGAAATAAGACAACAGAAACTGGCAGTAAGTGAAATTGCAGTGTCTTCTAGGCAAAGCATTGTATGAAGGACTTGCTCTTCCCTTGTGGGTATGATGTTGGCAGGCAAGTTAGAGAGGATGAAGGTTAATCACGGATGGCAAGGAGTAAAGGTAGTTTCCAGCAATGAAGGGTGAAAACCTTCTGCCTCGTGAGCACTACAGAGACTGAAGGGGCATCTTTTGCAGCTGATGGGTGAGCTTGTGTCCTACCCAATCTTGACCTCGGTTCCTCTTCCTCCTCAGTGAGTTCAGCTCTGAACAGCCAAGCAAGTCCTTCCTGGCCCCACACTGAAATGAAATCCTTTGAGTGCAGGAGCTTTGAGGCACAGGATTGTCTCTAAGGTCAGCAGGCTGGAGCTTACATGAGAAGTGGCTACCCGAATAAGAACAGCCAGCATGTCTGTGTGAACTAGCAGAGCCTCCAGCCCCTCCGCCCTACAGGCAAATACGTGCTTGCTAATTGGAGGTACCAACTTTTAAATTGCTCTGCTTTCCTCCTGGAATCTGTTATTAGGGATGCTCCCTTGAGATCTGAGCTCAGAGCTCTGAGTCTTTGCATGGGGGACCCTGACTGCTCCCAAACATTCCCCTCCTATCACCTCCCAGCCTGGCTGAGAAAGAAAAAAAGACACACACCCTCCACCTTACTCCCCAGCTAACAGAGACTGTGGCCTGGCTGACAAAACATAGTAGTTGAATAGTTCTTCCTTTAAAATCATCCAGATTTTTTTTTCCTTTTATAATATTTCTGCTACCATATGAGTTTTGGGGTCAAATAAATTGGAAATAGTTACAATTGTTACCAAAAAAAAGTCAAAATGAGCTCTTGAACTTAAATCTATGAATTACTGTTCCCCTGCTTCCATACTTCACTACTTTTGGGTTTCCTTCTGACATAGAAATTTCTATAATGATTGCAGCCTTGCCAGGAAAGCTAAAAGCAGGAAATACTGCTGGATAACTTGTTCACAGGAGTTTTGTAGGTAAAGAGGTAAACATACATAAATATCTTCAGGCTCAGATACATCTTGGAGCTGAATTAAGCTGCAATCTCTCTGCCCAGTTTTGCTCATTCAGTCCTTTCCTGTGTTTAGTGTGGCTGGCAGTCCTATGAATTTCATGCAAGCTGCACGATAATCGAAGTTTCTGCTGTTCATGTTTGCCATTTCTCCCAAAGTACTGGAGGTACTAGCTCCTGTGCTTGATGTTTTCTCCCTGCTGTAACACGAGCTGCTCGACAGATTAATAGTGGGTATTTTTTTATCTGTCAGTTTTTATAGTGTGCTGTGAACCCTGGGAGTGTTTTTATTGCCTATCATTTTCTTCAGAAAATGAGTGATTATTTGTACTTTTTTTGTCTACCAGGAGAGTTCAGGCTGGTATTGACACTTTCTGGGACAATCTCTACATGTAAGCACCTTTCACAGCAATATTTGCTTGCTTAACTGCAATTCTGGGACTTTTTCATGTACTGAATCCTTTGGTTCACAAGCAGAAATGTCACTCTATCAAGCTGAGGAGAGAAAAGCAGTGCAGTCCCTCATCCGTTTTCCGAACTGGGATTTTCACCCAGGTCTACAAACGCAGCTTCAAGTCTGTCTTGCCCTCCAGTATACTGTGACATGTGTCTGTGCATCACCCAAAATGCATATGTCTGTATGAGAAATTGAACTAATTATGTAGGAGGTCTGGAAGTGTTTAAACAGACAAGGTTGTTATCTCAAAAGGCAGCAGTCACAGGGAGCTTCCTCTGAGCTTTCCCCATGAGCCACGTATCTCCAGTTTAAAGTTTTGTGGCAGGTCGTGATCTCCAGGGCTTTGTGGCAGGGGCTCCTGGACTTTGTCAGGTAAAAAGTGTTCTGCTGGAGGGGAAGGAGGAAATATGTGGCATAAGCAGAATCAGGTTTGGAAGAGGATTCAATGCCCCAGAGGAACATTAGCTGTTTACCCAATTTCCTTAGAGGATCTTCAGCTCCTTAAGGATTATCAGAGTTTCATGAGTCCCCAACCATCTGGTGTGATTTACGTCCCATTCCTCCTATTTCCAGCTCCACAGGGCCAAGAGCTGGCTTGCAGCACATTTTAGTCTGAGATGTGGGTGATAGCTGTATCTAGGAGAATGAGGCTCTGGCTTGTGCAGGAGAAGAGACTCTTCAACCTAGTTCTTCCTTGTTTAGGCTCTTCTGGGCTGGATAGGCACCCAGATCTGGGGATAGCAGCACATGGACAAAGACAAGGAGAAATACTTGCTTCCAAAGACCACCTGTTGCATTTATTACAGAACTGAAAATTGGTGAGGAGTATTTTGTGAAATTGCAGGGAGGTATCAAGGTGCTTGTGTCTCAGGGAACAACAATCTGTGCAAGAATTGCACAGGGGTGGTTCAGTTTAGAAAAGACTGAAGAGGGATATGGTAAAAGCCTTACATTGATAAAAAAACTGCTCTTTCTCTGTAGAAGGACCATTAATTGTTGTTCTTTGTGCCTTCTTGGATAGGGCAAGATATCAGGAACATTGTGTTTGATCAGGAGAGCTAGGATTGCCTCACAGGGATGGAGAGATGGACCCACTTTGGCACCGGACTAGCCAAAGGCACAGCAGGACAATCTTGGTTTCACAGAGAAAAGCACCGAATGTGCTGAAAGCTCTTCAGCATCCCATGGCTTTTGTGTTTAAGATCTGGCAAGTTTTCAAACCAAATTTGAAAAACCTTGTAGGAAGAAAAAGTGAAGATAGACTGTGTGCTTTGGATGTTGCTCATGTGGCCGAGCTCACGAGCTACTGTATTTTATGGGACTGCAAGGGCACCTGGAGTTTGAAGGTGGGCAATTTCTTTTCTAAGGCCTGGGAAAGCGGGATGTATGAGCGCAGCTGCTGAATGTGCTCTTCAGGGGATCAGTCACTGAAACTGGATTGTTGCTTAAGGCATTCTTTTCATGTTATTAAAAACACCTGAATTCTGTATGTTATGTGTGGCCAGGGTCAAGACAAGGCAGGTGGACCTGGGCTGGGCTCCAAGAGCCACCATCAAGGGCACCTGGAGCAGGGTTTCTGGGAGGAGTGAGGGGCACACAGAGAGCCTGCATATGGATGTGCAAGGATGTCTCAGGCAGTATGAGGGCTTATGCTGGCTTCTGTGTTCACAAAATAAGTGCGAGGAAAAGAAAGCAAGTGACCAGGAGAAAAGCATGATGTGGAGGAGGGAATGAAGAGGGGGGAACTGAAGACATGAGAGAACCTAGAAATTCAAGTAAGCTGAATGCTGGGATACTGGGTTTGCCTGGACTGTTGAAGGTTGTCTACTGCTTGATTCTTAGAGATTGTTTGGGGTTTTTTTCCTACTCCTGTCTCAGTCTTTAATAGTTATTTGTGCTGTTAAGACATCTGTTGTACAAGGAGCTGATTCAGGGCTCAGACCTGCAGTGTTCCTAGGGTGTTGAACTTTGGGACAGAAATACACGCATCAAATTTAATTCTTCTAGTCAAACTGACACTCTCCAGACCACTAGGCTTAAAATATGGTCTTATGGTTTTCTTATGATAGGAAAATGAAAATAAAATGTCTTCATTCTCATACCTTCCCCCTTCCAAAAAAGACATCATATATTTAAGTAACTGTATCTACAGATGTACCTCTCTATGTAGACACTATATAATATATTTAACTACACACTCAAATAACATCAGATATTGAAGCTTAACCCATCAACATGAATATACCAGAAAAGAGAAATGCCAAGATAGATACCATTGTTGCTTTCATATTTTTAGGCTAAAAGCAATGCGACGATGTTGATCTTTTAACAGAAACACAAAGTTGTGTCTGGCGGTTTCCACTCATGGAAACCCTCTGGCACAGCTTGAGAAAAATTTTCATCTCAACAGAAAAAAACGGACTAATGCTTCTGTAGTGTGGCACAAAATCTGGGAAATCTATCCTCTGGATTGCTTGTGCTGCTCCCAACCTGCCACTCAGATCTCTTGAAAAAGGCTCACCTCTGCTTATCCTTTTTTTTTGCTGAGGCATGTGAGAAGAACAGCAGTACAGGACACAGCAACCTGAGTCAAGGAATTAGCACATCAACAACTTCAGGCATTTGGGGAACAATCAGCCCATTTGGAAAACAAAATTACATAAACGTGTGCTGGATAAACAATACTGGGAAATAAATTACAGAGAAAAGAGAAGCTGATATAATTGTTGTAAACAAAGCCAAGTATACAATTAGAACTACTTAAGGCTTTTACTATGAGAAGGCCAGTTAATCCAAGAAAAATCCTTGTTCAGCTCTTTTTAAAAACAAACCCAGAAAATTCTGTGCCAGAGAAGCAAACTCCACAGAGCAGTTATGTTTTATCTGCAATGAAATTTAGTAAGGGAGTAGAGAGCAAGATTGTTTTTTTTTCTGGAGAGCTTTTGTCAGGAGAAATAGCTGGACATAAAATATTAACATCAAACCTAAGAATAAGGAATAGCAAGGATGAAACAGTCATTCTTTGAAAATGAAGCCTGCAATATATTTTTTTCAGGCTATCTGATCAGCTTTGCTTTTCCCCTGTGGCTGCACCGTTGTTCTTCAGTATTTTGTGCCCCAACAGCACTGGAGCACTCAGAGTGTCTGAAAAGCACCGTTATAATTCTGCAGCCAGAGAAATAGCAATGCATCTGCCACAGAAAACCCACTCATGGGTCTCCTTCGTGCAGGTGAGGCGAGAGCAACACGAATTCCTGGAATCAAAGCAACAGACGTTCTGGACTGGGCTATAACTGGTTTGTAAGTAGGTGAGGTTACCTGGGTGGTTTTTCCGAGGAAAGCAATGCAGCGAGAGACCCATTGGGATGTACAATTTAGGGTGTAGGGAGATGGGGGTACATGCTGTATGGGGTGCTTGAGTCTGGTATTTGGAAGGCCATACCGCAGGCAGGACACAGGTACTCATCTCCCATGGTGGGAGCTGATGCTGGCAGGTGGTACCAGAAAATCCCCAGGGACTGAAGCATCTCTACACTCAGTCCCACTGTCCAGGGGTGAAACTCATCACTGTCTGTCACTGGGAGCAGCTCTCCAGATCACCTTAGAGGGCAGTCACTGCTGAGGGTGCGGGGCATATTATGGGATGCAAAGGAGAAGAGGGTTTTGGAATCGTACAGGTCTTATTATGGGATACTTAGAGGGGGAACTAAAGGGAGGAAAGGGCTGGGAGTGGGTGTTTAGGTGATTTGAGGAGGAACAAGAATGGGAAAACAGAGGGGTAAGGGGATAAAAGGGCCAGTCACACGTAAACGGTTTGCTAGTCACTTGTGTGCTCTCCTCAGTCAGTGCAGTCTGGTCTGTCTTCTTACTAAATCACTTTCTAAGCCTTTCTTAGGTGAGGGGCTCTGTTTTCTGTGTGCACTTGTGTGTGTGTGAGCGCAGCAGCTGGAGGTGACCACGGGTGGGAGTGTGACTGGAGCAAGTGTGGGTGTGCGAGGGGCTGATCGCTGGCCGAGATCAAGCTGAACCAGCCAGCGAGCAGGTGATGTGGCCTGGGGGCAAGGGGTAGGGGGGTTTCTGAGGGTGAGCTCTGGGCATGACAGCACCCGCGTGTCTCTGGGGACAAGATCATGGGGGGCTGGTGGTGGGACCAAGGGTGTCCGGGCCAGCTGCCTGTGTGTGGTGGTCCATACCTGCCGCTGGATCAGGGCTGCAGCCTCAGGGGCTCCTATGGCCCCGGATGCCAGCAACTGGGGAGACTGGGTGTCTGAGCCCAGGTACTGGAGGGATCCACCTGGTATATATGTGCATATATATTCTCACTAGATGACCTTTACTCTACTCGGCTAGAGAAGGGATTGAGATGAGGCTGTTGGTGCTGTTTGTGTTGCTGTGAATGTCTGTGATCTGTGTGGTGGGCCATGTATATACATATATATGTGTTGTATATAAACATGCTCTGTGTGCATGTGCCTACTGGGAAAACATTTTTAGGCTCACTGCTGTTTGGACCTGGGGGTGTGGAGCTGCCACAGTCTCGCCTCTCTCAGGCTACTGAATCCAGCATACTATATTTTCCTTGAACAGTACCCAGATTTTACCATGGCTGGGGAATCCCTAAAAACTATGCAGT
>NW_009610101.1:21661-37820 GCF_000690535.1 Cariama cristata
GCCCTATTTCTTGGGCTGACGTGGGGGATGGTTACCAAAGGAGACAGTCTTTAGAGCTGGTTGAGGTGCTTCAGGGGGGATCACAAGTTTGCTCCCTCTTCTCAGTGTGTAGATCCATCTTCCTTTCATGCAAGATGCTCCAGGAAGCTGTTGGATTGCTCATGAGTTCCATTTTATGGAAAGCTGAGCAAAGTGTGCTCACAGCCAGTGATAACCGAGAGTTTGTAGGGACTCTGAACTTCAGTTTGAGAAGTAAAAAAAGAAAGAAATTAAGCATAAATGCAGTTCAGTGGCTTACTGAGTGACACCACCATTTCTGACACTCCTTATCATTCGGGTAATGAGAAGGACATTTATATTCACAACAGGAACAGTGTCATAGGGTGAGTTTCCTTGATGCGCTGTCTAAAAAAACCCCAGATGTTTGAGGAAAAGAAAACTTATTACAGTTATTGCTGGTTAAGAACTTTTGGATGGCGTGTTTACTGCCTGCAAATCTGTGGTTCATCAAAACTGAAATTTGGTGTGAATGTGTTTTAGTGGTTCTTTCTCAAGGATGAATATGTCCTGTGCATCCCAGAGCAGTGAAGACTTTGTTGAAGTTTTCAGCTCCCTGACGGACTTTGCTGGCACCTGCACTGTCAGGTTACAATTCTGCCACTGGCAACACAGAGCTGCTGCTTTCTTGAAGGCCTCAGAGAAAATATAACAAATGTTTTGCCTTCTCCAATGTCAACTCCCTGTCCTGATGACCAGAAATGTCCCTAAAGCCAGCTTTTCTTAAGCCTTGCCACTCCTGAGAGCAGTAGAGCTGAAAAAAGGGAAAGCAAAAAAACCTAAGCAGGATAGTAGAGAAAACAAAGAGTGAAAAATACCCGAAACAGATGTCCTGGTCTCCTCTGGCAGAGAGCAGACATCCTGATAAATGGATAGGGTCATCCTTTATCTATTGTGTGCATTGCTTGTAGGTTGTCTCTGACACATGATTTACCATTAAATATCTACCTCCTGTCCTTGAAGGGAACTCTGTATTTCAAAAGGTACAAAAACATCCTGCTGAGGTAATCTTCTAGGCTATTCAGTGCAGCCAGCTGTCTCACTGAACTGTATCTCTTAGAGCCTTTTGATGCGGGGTTGTCTTAATTGTGAGCCACTGTGTGGCTTATGCAGCTGCCTGTGTTGGGCATCTCTCGAGGAGGAAGATGATAAGCTGCTGCTGGGAAAGGTGGCTTTTTGGAGGCCACAGCATCGTGTTTCCTCTTCACTGTCTCTACACAAGTACTGTCTTAGCAGCTCTGAGGGCTGTTGGGCCCTAAAAGCTTTGTGAACTCTTGGGAAACAGTAAGAAACCACCTCTGAAAAGCTCTTGAGGACATCAATTCTAAGCCTTTGGTACATCACTATCACTTCTTGCACACATCTGGAAGAAAAAGCACGAGCAATTTAACCTCAGTTTTTCTACATGTCCCATGGCTGAAGGAAGGGACACATCTAATCTGCAACCTGTGTAGAGGAAACTCTGCTATACTGATAAATAAGAAATGTCATCTCTTCCGAGGTGGCTGAACAGCCCCATAACACTGTCACAGGTGCCATAGAGATGCTACAATACAGCATATGGCTTTCAGTTGACCTTACCAGTGTTTAACTTGGCCCCTTCCACCTTGTCACTCTGTTTTGATTAATTTATGGATCAGATTTTTCATTTTCATAAAGTTTCACTTGCAAAGATTTTCAATAACAGGGTGAAACTACCTTCTCTGTATAGCCTATGTGTCCATCAGGAGAGTCTGCCACCCTTTACTGGCCTGAGGTCCTGTGAAAATCTGTCTTATGCTTAACTTTCTCCTTGAACAGTGAGCATTTCCTCCTAAACTTCCCCTCAGACCTGCCACTCTCTTATACGTAATTCACATGTACACACATAGAGATGTAGAGCACAAACCATGGAACCTGGAATGATGCTACTTTATGTGTTTCCCTAAATCATTTACAAGCTCTTTAAAAGGAGGTGATTCCTACTCCAGTATATAGCCTCACCTTCAGCAGGTTTGCCTGGCACTACTGCAGAAATAATGTAGCAGTCGTTAATTATCAGCAAAGGGAGAGGTTTATACGTTAAAAACAATTCTTTAAGAGAGATCTGTATCTACCAAATCTTATCCTTCCTGTAAGAATGACAAAATGCTTTGCATTTGGGCAAATTCCCACATACACCTCTCCTCAATCCACAAGCTGAATTTTGATCTTTGATTTGTTGATCCCTAAAAACATGGATTTTACTGGGGCTGCAACTCAGGCTTCTGGCTTCTCTTCTGGCTTGCTTTCTGCTCTGACACTCAAGAGTGCCCGGCTAATGAGCTTAAGCATGGCTGTCAGGACAGTAGCTGTAGTGCAAAAGAGAGAAAAAGTTCCAATTTGGTTCTGGAACAGACTTTTCTGTCTGTGGTAAGAGAAAAAGATGCTTTGGTTTATAGCAAGTGCGCCTTTCAAAATTAATTTGGCTGGGCATGCAATGGCATCTTCCTGTCACTGCAAAATAAATTCCCCCTGAAAAAATGCCTTTTGATAAACAACTCTCAAAGTGACTTTGTCAGGTCAGAATTTAAACAAGAAATCTCCTGTCTGCAGCAGGCCAAAATCCGGGAAAAAATAGTGATGGATTCTCTCAGCTATACACAGCTGGGTTTTTTCATCCTGGGTCCCCTTTCTTCACAGCGCGGTATGCTCCCAAAGCCAGGGTCTCAGCATGCTTCATGGGCAGATGCTGCTGCTGCTGCTCTGGTTAACTAAGCAGGTGGCAAGAAAAGCTGTGTTGCGTGTGAATCATTAGAGCTGGGTCTCTGTGCTAGCTAAGCATGGCCCCTGGAAGAGCCTCCTTGGAGTCAGAGCAGATAGCCTTTTCAAAGATACACTCCAGTTTCACTAGACTGGGCCATAGCTTGTCTGCTCCACAGGAAGGGGACATCCCCTTTCTATTAAGCAGGCTGGGTGAAATGCCATGCTGTTTGATACAGGACAACAGGGCTTCGCAAGCTGCGGCAGGACCTTTGGGCCATCAGCTGAGGAGTCCCAGGTCTGGAAATAGGGCAGGCACCTCCCTGAGGACCAAGAGCTGCTCAGGCTAGTGCAGAGAAACATGCATTTTCTCTGTGCCCATGGATGATGCAGCGTGGCCAAGCAGCGATAACATTTGCCTACCTGTGGTGTATAATGTCCCACAGACACAGACAGCATCTGTGAAGCCCAAGTGGGCAGGCAAACTTAAACCTACCTGCCACCCCATTGAGAGATTTTTTTTCTTTTGGCATCTTGATATCTTTTTTAATCTGATATTCCACAGCCCTTGGATGTGCAGGTGTTGCTCCTGAGTGGCTGGTGCAAAACATGAGGCAAACCCAGATTTCCCCCTGGACACTACTGACATCCTTTCTACCAGTCCTTGACTCACAGGCCAGTGAGGGCTTCCTAAGCTGTCACCTCCCTGCACACGTCCCAGATATGTTAACTGCCATTACAATTTTATTCTGAGCCCACTGATCCTGTCAAAGAATAGAAATACACCTTTCCAGAATTTATACTCTTGGATTAGCAGACTTTTTTTTTTTTCCTTCTTCTTCAATATATCTGTGCAAGTTTGGCAGGGTCAGGAGACTCTTGTTGCAGCCTTAGAATTGTTGAGGACAGCCTATTTGTCCACCCCTACGACTTCTAGAGGAAGAGGACACCAACATGATCGAAGTGTTTCTGTCCTAGAGCAAGGACATCCTTCCCAAAGCCCCAATCTGTGGATAAGTGGAGCGCTCTCAGCTTTGAATAGGAACCTGTTGAAAGCTCACATGTCTCAAAACTCCTGCTCCACTGTCTTGGTCCCACAGAAGTTAGACTGTTGGCTAGATCCAATGTTCAGCATAATACTAACCCACTAATCAAGCTATTCTTTCCCTCCAATTGCCAGTAATCTCCCAAAAGATATCTTCCCAGTGTATTGTTTGCTACCAACTCACCTGTAATATATGCTCCATTTCCCTTTAGAATGAAGGCCCGTTCACACTCTGCGGCATTGCTGAAAGGTTTCCCAAAGCAGGTGGTGCTGCTGCCACCTTCATTTTCCAGGGTACACAGCTACAGCGACCCTTTGCAAACTCTTGCTTCATCCTGTAATCTGTTTCAGCCTTTTCCAAGTGATGAGTGTTGTCTTAGTGTTTCTGCAGCCGGTAGAACCTTGGGGTGGGAGCTGTGAACACACCGGTACCTGAACGCAGAGCTCTGCAAGTCTCATTTGGCCCAGATCTCTTTGTTTTCAGTATTTGCCCTTTCAATCCCATGCATCCATTTAAAAGCTTCATTTGGCTGTACAAGTCTTCCTCTGTTTGTCAAAGATTATTTACTGGTCTTGTAGTTCTCTGTCTTTCTCTCTCAATCCCCTTTGTTCCATCTCAATCAACATTACCTGTCTTGTTCCATTTTTATGTGTACTACTCAAGATTGTGTGCTGTTGCTATCCTTCTCTGCCCGAATGTTTATGAATGTGATGAGGTGTTTCTAAACCAATTTCAGAAATAAAGCTCAATTGTCATCTTTTTGAGTAACGCTCTGTGGTACCTCCTGACTACTTATGGAGGGCAACTGAGCCAACCATGGGAAGGAAATTTCAGGGAGAGGAACAGGAGAGGGAAAGAAAGAAAGAAAGGAGGGAAGAAATGAATGAATGAAGAGGTAGGGAGAGAGAGGGATTGAGGCTTCAATCCCACAGTGAGACAGAGAATCTGAGTCTATGGAAACTGGGTGAATTATTGATGAAATAATAAAACTTTTAAGGGATTTATGTGCTAATTAATAATGGAGTTAATTCTTATTAAATGGCAAACTCTCTGCTTATGCCACCCAGCACTGCCATCATGAAAGCAGCTCTGCTTTCTCCTGCTCCAGGCTGTGCTAAAAGCTCTCAGGGAATATCCCCGGAAGTCACACACAGAAAAAGGTGCTTTCAGATTCCCTCCACACCTCTTTTCTTATCTGTACGCTAATCGCAGCAGACAAGAAAGGCAAAGCCAGGAAATGCAGGATGTTGTCCCAATGCGAAAAGTCCTAGCCACCTGGCTACATGCCATTCAAAAAGACAATAGGTGAGAGACTATTTTGCCTAATGAAAAATTGGTTTTGCCTTGACTTTGAAAATCTGGGGGCTGTAGAAGATTACAGATGTGGGAAATATCTTGCAAGATGAGTCTGCTAAACTCACACAGGAGTGTGCAAGACATTAGCATTTTTTGGTTTTGAGGTGGATAACTAGATACTGCAGTGACTTTCTTAGGAATGGGGAAGGTCCCCATCACTTAAGATCTTGGATCAGCCCTCTTCTGAAGTGACAGGCTTCAATTCACCAAGAAGTTGTCAGATTCAATCATATAGCCTTTAGATGAAAAGGGAAAAAAGAATTTTTCCTGTTCTTTGATCAGACTGGAAGGTTATTGCAACCCCATGCTATTTTTTTGTCTATGAGCTGTTGTTAACATGTTGAAGATATTCTAGGATGGGCAAGCCTTAAGAGTCACAGGAAGAGGATGTTCAAGGGAGTAAATCAATGTTTATAGGGAAAGGAAATATATAGAAATAGAGTAGCTAATGTTCTCAGAAGAAACAGACCCAGTTTGGGGTGCATGAACCCTTCTGCAGAACTGGAAAGAAACGCAGCAGCTTTAAAGAGAAGCTGGGGTTGGGGCACAGTGTGTGACATTTTCTCTAGTGCTGAAGGTGCTTTCACCTGCTTCCAGCTTGTTTGTGGGCAAGGAGTTTCCCAAGAGCAGTTGTACAGACACAACCGAGGGAATGGGAATAGTGAATTGCAAGGTGGGAAAGGAGCGTGTGAGGCAGGCTAGGCTAAAAACTGGTTCACACTGGCTTGGCCATCAAAGAAATAAATTGTAAATTAAACTGAATTCTGGTCATTGCTCAACAGGACAGGGAGAGAAAATAGAACAGGGATGAAAAGCTCATGGGTTGAGATAAGGGCAGGGAGATCAGTTACCATCACGGGCAAAACAGACTCAACTTGGGGAAAATGAATATAATTTAATTTATTGCCAATTAAGCAGAGTAAGATAATGAGAAATAAGAACAAATCTAAAAACACCTTCCGCCCACCCCTCCCTCGTTCCCAGACTCAACTTCACTCCCAAATTCTCTCCCTCCTTCCCCTCAGCGGCACAGGGGTACAGGGAATGGGGGCTGAGGTCAGTCCATCCCCCGCTGTCTCTGCCGCTCCTTCCTCCTCAGGGGAGGACTCCTCACCCTCTGCCCCTGCTCCAGCCTGGGGTCCCTCCCACGGCAGACAGTCCTCCACGGACTTCTCCAGCGTGAGTCCTTCCCAGGAGCTGGAGTTCACGCACGGCTCCAGCGTGGGTCCCTTCCCCGGGGTGCAGTCCCTCAGGCACAGACTGCTCAGAAGCCCAGGACACAGGCAGATGAGGAGCAGCCCTTTAATCCACATGTGCACGGAGGGAGTCATTGCAGTGGGCTGTGGGAAATGGTGTTCCTTGGCATAAGTGCGGATATAAAAACCTGGACCTAGTGGAACTGGTTCTTCTAGATCGTGGGATCACAGCAATTGGAGATGCGTGAGTGGCATCATGCTTGAGAATAAGGGCACCTGGGATTTAAATTTTACCCTTCAAGAACAAAATTATTTTGCTTTCTGACATTCTTGGTCAAGCAACAGACTAGTGCTGGTAGGCATCATGATCTCAAAATAATCCTGAAATGAGGGCAATGTTTTTGCTGAAGTGGTGAATCTGCCATACCTCTGATTTCTTTTTATTCACCCTAGAGTAGATACCAGTCAGCAGCAGTCTACAGAGCTGTTTGCCTGCATCTTCTCCCCAAGCGTTTTGCAAAGGATAACCTATGTTACTCACTTCTGACTTTCTTTTAAGTTAGCAATGAAGCTTTTGTTTCCTGGAACAAGAATGAGTAGAAAAGATCAACTGCTCTTGAAATCCATGGGCTCCTAATCCTTTTAACACCTCATAACCAGAGTGCACAGGAGATAGTAGGAGAATCTGGTAAAAACAAATTAGCAAGAAACAATAATGAAGATTTAAAAAATGGAGCTCTGGTAAGCTGCTCAGAGAAGGACATTTGAATCTTTTTCAAGTTGTACATTCAGAGATTTATACAGTATTACAAAACTAATCAGGGTTCTGCAATGTTTAATATCACCTTTTGTCATTACTCTTGACTCTATAGCCTTTGACACGTGTTACATTCTGTCATTTTTCTTTATCAAGAACTTCACATCTTTTTAATTTTATGCAGTGCTTTTCTTTCCCTCTTGAGTATTTAAAATTTATTCCATGTTTTATTCACCCACTGGTGAGCTTATTGTTTCCTTTGAGAATTCTCTGCATAAAAAAAGCCTTTATTCATTTAGCAGGGAGAGTCCAGATGTCTCCAGCTAAACTGATGCTGTATTTTGCAGAAACCTATAAAATCAGGGCATTAAAAGACTCTAATCCCCTCCCCCCAAAGGAATTATATTAGTGTCACAACGGTGTAACCAGATTTGAGTTCTCTCTCATTGTCTTCACTGAAGTTTTAAGTTCTCATTCAGATGTTCGGGCTTGGGAAAATATTAGTGGTTAAGGGCTTTGGACTGGGATTTAAGAACAGCCAAAAGGAGTTAGGTACACAGCTCTCATTTCACTCTTATTCTGTAGGATAGGATTTCTCTAGAAATGGGAAATATTTGGAATATTCTCATTATCCTCACAAGTATCCCATTTCTCCTTCATGTTTTCGGTTAAAATACTTTGTTGGTGTTCTTTAAGTTGGCACAGATCTCCTGTTTAAGGTTGTTACATTCTAGAACAAACAACTTGTCTCTCTCTGCTTTAAAACTTCTCAGACTTTAATACATTTGGAAGTCAGAATTTGGAATTAGCTGTATCACTCCGACACTAAGCCCAACATGTACATTAAGATACATTTATACATCAGATTTTCTATCTGCAGCACCAAAAGTAACTTCCTGCTGCCCCACAGTGATTTCACCCTGGTTTTCCCTACTTACTTTCCACCTTTCCTTATACAAACCTTTGCCTCCATAAAGATGCCAATGAGCAAGATATATACGAAGCCATGAATCTGAGCTCTGGAGAGTGGCTCAATTTATATGTCTAGCTGTAGAATTGGTGCGTTTGTGTGATTATACAATCAGCAGTAAGTTAACTATACTGCCGTTTGTGTGCATACCTGGCCCTCAGCTTCAACAGTGTAAAAAACCAGAAGCCTTACAGAAAGCTCCTAAATCAATATCTGCCCACTTATTTTTCAAGTGTCTGCAGCCACATGCACATCCCCATGGCACAATCAATTGCTCAGAGTAAATTCTGTTTGCAGCATCAGCCTGGATAACCTTCACTTTCTCCTTTGCACATTCTAAAGATAGTAAGAACAAACATGCTGCTCCATGAGAGATGCTGCAGTCTCCAGCTACAGTTCAGACACACCCCTTAGATTCACGACCATGTCCGTCCACAAAACCAGCAAAAGTTTGACCATCCCCATGAGTTTTGGAGCCTCTGCACGGAGGCCTTGAATTTTTGAGTCCCTCCTGTCTTAGCTCTGTTCCGTCTACGTGGGGTACAATGGCATGGCCCCTCTCTTCTGGCAGGGCCCTACAAACAGCTGTCCTGTGGTCCTTCCTGCATGGGGCTGTGCCATGGGAGAGGTGCTGGGGCCCTGGCTTGCAGTGAAGAGCCATTTATTGGGGCTTTGGGCTCAAAAAGGCCCCATGAGAAGTCATCCCTGCCAGATACAGGCTGTCATTGTGACTACTTTCAACTCTAGAGCACAGGGTGTGGGACATGTTTGCTGCCACTTTGCCCCATGCTTGTTCCTCAAAGGAACGAGAGCTCTGGCTCCAGTGCGTGGGAACACCAGGCTCACTAACACTGTCATCTGCGAATCTCCATCTGTGGCCAAGAAGAGCCTCAGCTCAGCTAAGTGTATTTTTTTACACCTCTCTGTAATGCAACGGATTTTAAGAATGTGCCTTTGGCATTACAATGTTAGCCTGAACAGCCACTCTCTGCTGACTTGAAACATGAAGCTGCCTGATTTTTGGTTGCTGACAATCAGGCTGAAGGGGTGCTAATCAGTTGTTGCAGGCAAAGGAATCTCTGGACTGCTCCTGATGCAGCCTATGTGTTTTGGAGGCAGTGCCTTGACGTGCTGGGGTTTAGCATGCTTGCCTAGGACACAGGGCATGTGTGATTGTGCTGCCTGTCATTCAGTTGCACCTCAGAGCACTTGAGTCTCTTGACCAATTTTACCCAAATTTGACAGTGGTCTCACAGATACCAAGTCCCTTGAAATTTTGTGAAACAAGATGGACAGGGATAGAGCAGTCTTTATCATGGCACCAGTGAGAGAGACCGCACTGTAAGACCAGCCCCTGTGATACATCAGGGGAGACACATGCTTGTTCTCGGGCGCCCTGCTAGGCAGGACAAGCATTTTCGGAAGAGAAAAGCCTTTGGGGAACCATGCCATTTCTGACATGGAACTAGGCCCCGTCTTCCCCAAATCAGCTGGTAGTAGGGTAACCCAGACCTAGGACAGGCTACAGCTTCCCAGGGCTTGTGGTATCTCCAACAGCAAACAGTGGTGCTGATTGCCTGGTAGATGTCTGTGACTCACGGGTGTGTGATCTAAGTCGGAGCAGGCAGCTGGGCTCAGTTGTCCGTCTGGGGACTGGTCACTTCAGGATGTGCCATGATTTCTTAATACAGTCACAAGAAGCAATTTTACATATCCCATCATGTATGCAGCCTCAGAGAGTTTTGGACAAGCCCCACGCATTTTCCCATCTGCATTGCCTTCCCCTTTTGGGTTCTCACCACCCAGGCACCCTCCCTCTGCCCACAAAGCTGATCCTGTTTGTTATGGCTTTTCTGGTCCATGCACGTTCCAACAGCATGCAGTGGATACAGTCTTCTGCTTGTTCCTGGGCTTTATTAGGACAGCGGCTTTGTTTTTTTTGGCAGGGAGAGTTCATACTAATGATCTGTTTTGCGTTTTATTTCTTTAATATAGCCAGCGGGCAACAGCATATGCTACCTCTGTACCTGCTGACAGTGTAATTAGGTGCCTGTTTTCTCCAACAACCTCTCTTCCTGCCCCGAGTCCTGACCTGATAAATAAAACAAGCCTTTTGGTTACCCTAGGACAACTGCACAGCCCAGGTGCAGGTGGGAACGGTGTCGGTTCACTGCTCGGCCCTGAGCGAGGGAGCACATCAGTGCTGTCAGCAGAGAGAGCTGGGGAGAAATGGAAGAGCTCCGTGTGGAAGAAGTGGGGAGCGAGCCAAGCTGCTGGTGACTGCTGGAAGATGATGCGATCTTTGGTGCAGGGTTGAGACAGCAAGGCTTTCTCTGGCATCCCCGGTGCTGGACTTTGATCTGGAGGGAGTCACAGCACAAGGAGTCCACCCAGAGTTGATGGCACTAGAGGTGGACATAGAGCAAGGACACTAACAATGCTGCCCCGTCTCCAGGGCACAGCATTTTGGAAATGCCCCGCTCCCCCCACCAGCGCAGCCATGGAGTGTGTTACGCAGGTGGGGCCGTGGACAGGGGTGTCGTGGGCACCTTCGGAAAACAGCACTGATGCACCCCTTTGGATGCAGACTTAGCTACCAGCCCTACAACTGTGCAAAAGCAAAACATCTGTGATGCTGGGGTGTGCAGGCCATCCACACCAGCCATGCTCGTCTTCAGTACATGTGCATGGCCCTAGGCACATTGCTAAACAGCCAAAACATAGAGGTGGAGTTCCCCTGGAACTTCTGTCAGATTTGGACTGAACCAAGGGCCTCGCTGTAAAAATACTTTAGGCCTTGTGAACTGGTCGTGGGTCATCTCCTCACTGCCTCTCACTCCGGCAGCGACGCTACCACAGGGATCCTGGTGTTTTCCTTCACCAGACAGCTTTGTGGCAGGCCTGCAGATGTTGAGAAGGTTTTCTGTACAGCCGTCTCCCAGTGAATTATGGACAACCAGCCCCAACTGTTCATTCTAATGCAGCTTAGGTGGAAAGATGGAAAAAAGCAGAGATCATTTTTCTTCCTTCTGTCTCCTAGGGGCTAAGCCATAAACACACATTAAGCGCATACCTATAATTTATCTCTCTTTATAAGCTAAATGTTCCTTGTAGAAACTAATTTTAAAAAACAACTCTGGTTCCCATTTTTTTTTCCCCTAGATTCTTTTTTATTGTTTCTCATTACAGAATAGATGGACTGACTGCTATTTGCACTGTTCTGGTTAACTATGTGACTGACTTTAAAACTTGGTAATACTCATCTCCTATTGTTTTGTCCGGTGCCGGTTAACTGCTAAAGGAATGATTTAGGGTGTGTTCTGCTTCTTACAGTTTACTATCTTCTGTAAAACATTCTCTCTAGAGATGAGTCCAAAACCACTTTTCTTTCCTAATTTTGCCTTCTGCTTGTGACTGAGGCAATGCAGCAAGGCCATGTCTCATGCAGGTTTGGAGCGCATCTCCTTAGACGTGCATAATTCATGGAGAGTTAAACACCTCGTCAGCTGGGCTCTGTAGAACTGATCGGGAGGGAAAATGTCTTTTAAAAAGATATCTTCTGGGATTATTTTTGCAAAGCCCAGCTGCTTTGGAAATGGAAAGATTTGGAAACACTACCTCCATGATTCATGGGTCTTCAAGTCTGCATACCTTCATTCGTTCACTCTGCTCTGCAGAGAAGAGTCCAAGATGAAGTGATGTGTCCTTCTGTCTGATAGGTACCTGCGAGAGCTTGTTTGCCCCGAGAGAGGAGAATGGCCACATGGAAAAACTGTGCTGAAGTTCCCACAGAAGTTCCTGTGAGCTATTCCACACTGATAGGTTTAGGTCAGGGGTGTTTTCGTGAAAAATAAAATTTTGCCTAGAGCATAGTGTTAGAAAGAAGTGACTGAACCCAAAATGTCAGAGGAAATGCAGGAGTTAGGAGAAAGGGGAGTAGACCAGAGCCAACACTGCTATCTTCTCCAGCTTACCACACCAAAAATGTCACAGGTTTGATTGACAGGTAAAATAACTGCCCTGCTGTACCTTACAGCAATATTGAACCACTGTCACAAGCATAGTGCAAAAATACTGCTGACAAACAGGCTGGGGGCACAGTAAGGAAAGATAGAAACTGAAGAAAACTTCAACTCTTCGAAGTTTCCCTGTGATACAGGGAAACCAGCCCATATGGTCACGTGAAACTCTGCCTAAGGCCATGCCTAGGTAATTTGGGAAGGGTCTGGATCTTTATAGCACTTAAATACCTGCTTAGCTAGAATTCACATAATGGTGAGTGTTTGCTTCATTGCTGTGCTGACTCGGAATCAAAGGTATAAAGGTCAGAGGGGAAGTTTGGGTGTCCCAGTGACTTCTGTGAACTATGCCCTGAGCTTTTTAAAAGTGGTGGAAGAATGTTGTGCCTGTTGTCAGTTTGGATGGATCGTTGAAAACTGTATCAGGAGACAACTGGTAAAAGAGATAGTCTCTATTTAGCCAACTAAATAATATTTCATAGGCAACTTCGTGGAGAAAATTTGAATTCTTTATATATTACAAACCTTTCTGCAATTTGCCTACTTTTCTTTCAAGTCCAATACAAGGGAAGTGCAAAAAGGATACTTTGTTTAAGGAAGGTTTAAAAATATTTATGGAAGGTTTAAAAATATTTAAGAAAGGTTTAAAAGGAGATGTGTGATGGGAACGACAATCTCAAATATGTGTCCATATAAATGTTTCTCTGTGTGTGTGTACATATGGAAACACATTTGCTTTAATCTCTGAAGAGGGTGGAAAAGTGACTTGATGCCTATGTATTTTTACCTGTCTGCTGCTAGCACACGTGTCAAACCCTGCAATATGGTAGCCGTTCTGGGAAGTGCCATTATGATAACCTATCATATAGCCTCTCCTTTTCATTTCTGAAGATGCAGGCATACAAATGACTGGCTGTATGATCTCTAAGGGGCAAATTACGATGTTTGAGGTTTTTTTCCCCATGATACGTTAGGTGAGGAAATTGCTGAATCAGCTGGACCAAAGCAAGAGAGACCGCAATTGTTGCTGGTTTTGTTCACAGAGGCAAATAGGTATGCAGGTTCATCTGCAGTTGTTTTTAATTCCAAAAATTTTTGTGAGAGGAAGATGTGTTTTATTCCTATATGTAGGCATACAAAGCCAGGGACTCCTTCCTGCTCACAACAAGTTGCACAGCTGAGATCTCGGAAGCAATCTGATAGAAAAAGATGTTGATTTCTTGTTGGAGCAGCAGTTGGGATGAGGAAAGACAGAAGAGGTAATTGGGAAACTGGATCCTCATCTGCAGGCTAGAGATACAGAAAAATGTGCTCCGTTTGCAGTCATTCTCATTACAGGCCCTTTTCTCTTGTCTGGGTGACAGCTTCCAAGCTGAAATTGTTATCCAGAACGTGATCACTGGGAAAATGTATCCAATAGAGTTAACAAGAACTGAAACTGCCTATCATCTCAAACACTTTCTATTTCATTTCCCTGATACATGTGTCTGCCTGACACATATGCCCTCTCTTGCCAGATAGAAGCAACACACCCAGTGCATATGTGTTCCTCTGAAACATGACAAACAGATGAAGTTACTTTAGAAAAAGTCCCGTGCTGTGCCTGAATTAAAATGTTGCTGATGTACAGTGTGCACAGACAGCATGGACGAATGAGCTGGGCTGGGAGTTATGAGACTTCACTTGTAGTCGTTAATGTGACTAAAAGGTTGGCCAGTTCTTTTTAGCAGCTCTTCTGCCCCTCTTTCTATCTGCTTGCTTTATTTAGGTCACGCCATTTTCAGAACCACAGATGCCTGTTGCCAAACCTGTACTGCAATGGGGTCCTGGAGCAATCAGATGATTGCTAAAAAGGAATAAATCATTGGAAGTATGATGTCTTTGGGGAAGTATACCTTAGCTTAAACATGTCCCACTGGGATCATTGTGGCAGCTACCCTTCTCCCTTCATTACTTGGCCAGAGTCTGGATTGATTGGCAGGTGACCCGCATCCATCACAGTAGGTGGTCAGCAAGCCATGGGAACGCAGCGCAGGTCTGCGAGGTTGCGTCGGAGCGGCAGAGCAGCCGAGCGTGTGCTGACACTTGCCAGATTGTTCCTCAGAAAGACGGGAGCGGAGAGTCGTGTCGGGCAGCCCTGTGCCAGTGCAGAGGCACCTGGGGGCTTCAGGGTTTGCTGCAGGAGAGCAGAGCAGAGCCAGGGCACAGTGCTGCTGGGCAGGATTCGGAGAGAAGCATCCAGGGAGGAAAAAGCAGTCAGCAGGAGGATCTCTGTCTGGGGTTTTGCAGACTTTGAGCTGATCAACTCTCCAAGGGGGAATTTCAGTGCTTCACTTACTTCATCTCCCAAGAAACCTCTAAAAAGAGGGAAAATGAGAGAGGCAGAGACAGAAGAAACCAAAGCTTTGACTGGCTTCGGACCTTGTAAATGGACTGAAGGTCCTGGCACATCTGGGCTGTTATATATCCCGTAAGGCTGAGTGCATTTCATTTATGTCACACTTTTGAATACGCTTGCATGCACAATGAGCTGTGCTGTCTGCCAGGGGAGGAAACGGAATAAAAGCCAAGCTGGCCAGAATGCCATAAAGGCTGTTCCAAGACCTAGCAAAGTCTGGCTGCATTTTCAGAAGGTTATTTAATCTCCCTACTGTTTTGTATTAAAGGGATAATGGTCACAGACAAGAACTGCTGACACTTGTCAGGTAATGATCAACGGGAGTGTCTTGTCAGGTCTGGCTGTAAACCAACATGCGGCTCCCAGGAGCAGAGGCCCCCAAATGCCTCACCTGCTCCTTCTGCAGGGCTCCAGTATGCTCCAGCCGTGCCTTCGATAGAGCTGCTGCCAGCTGGCGGTCAGAGGAGAGGTCAGAACATTGCAGGCTGCGCTCGGAAAATGCCCGTCACTGTGCAGGAGCATGGGAAAATCTTCGTGTCCCTTTTGTGCCGACATGGAGGAGCCACGGCTCCTCTGAATGCCTGGGGTGATGTGACGGGTACGCTTGACCCCTAGCCGTACTTTGGTTCAGCCTAATGAAGGAGCAACAGGCCTCATGCCCTGTGCTGAACTGGTGAGCTGGAAAGCTCCTGGCTCATGTACAAGGGAGCGAAGGTGTAAAATGAAGACATCTATCTTGTCTATACTGTTGCCTGGTAGCCAACTACTTCACTTTATAAATATTACCACCAGGATGGGACCAATTTGGGCTCTTCCTGAACTGCAGCAGGACTGCACGCCCGGTGACTCTCCTCTTGAGCAGGGCCGCCTTGCAAGCTCTCCTGCTGCCAGGGAGCAGGGACGGCTGGCTGTGCCCCAGAGGAGGAAAGCTGGGCCCAGCCTGATAACGCAGCTGGCAGGACCCGTAAGCCTAGCAGTCTCCCGAGCTTTGCCATATTTACCTTTAGGCTGCTACTGTCCCTCTTTACTGGCACAGCATGCTCTTAGGCTAGGTACCCAGTGGTATTTACAGACTGAAAAGATACAGGCAGATTTACTGGGACTGCCGAAGAAAAATGCATCCTTTGTAGTTAATTTCCTTGCTGGTATCACGTGCCCTGATTGAAACCTGCTCCATGGCCTCCTCTCGCAACATGTGATTGAGACTCATGTGCCAAGACAGGCACATTATTCATCAAAATGCAACATTAAACTAAATAAATTACTCAGAACTTTTTCAACTAAGTGAGGTTTCCCTCCTCCTTTTCTCCTGCAGTTACTGCAGTGTTAACTCAGTTAACTCAGCCGTTAACTCAGTTATATTCCATATATTGTTTTCCTAACTTTGTAGTTGCAAGCTTCAATTTTGCAGTGGCTCTGAGCTGCTCTCCTTGCAGGACACAGAAGGGAGCTCAGAATACCAGCATACTGTGCGCAGTAAGGGAGTGCAGGATTGAAAGGCTACAGTATTGTTCATGCTAGCAAAGAACCTGGCCCTGCCTGAGATCTGCCTGATGCCTTGGGCATTGCCCCTCCTTGGGTTGATTTAACACTCACGCTGATTTAGAGGCTAAGGTGGGATGGGCCAACCCTCCCCTGA
>NW_009610101.1:37851-44293 GCF_000690535.1 Cariama cristata
GGGCCATCCTGCCTCTGATGCTACACAGTGAAACCCTGAGGTCCGCAGCTTCAAAAGGACCTTTAAATGTCGTTTATACCAAAGAACCACAGCCAAGATCACTTCTAAGAGAGCCAGTGAAATGGCCAGAGCAATGGACTGATCTGAAAGGCTTCAAGAGTGCAACGGTGCTCAAGATGCTGGGATGATGAAGGGATGCAAGGGGCAAAGAGAGAAAAAACTCTCTACCTTTGTTGAAAATGCTGGGTTTAGGAAATGTTGTGTGTATCCTGTCTCCCAAGGAGATCAGCTTTTCTGAAGAAATAGGAGAATTTCTGAAGAAATAGGAGAGAATGTGGATGGAAAAAGCTGGGGTTGTCTTCTAACCCCTTTATTTGTTTCGGTCCAGGTTAACCCAACCACATGGATTCTCAAGCTTTGGTGATGCTCTGCTTTTTCACAGGAGAAAACTCTGCTTGGTAGGGCTGTCCTACCTCCCTATGGAGCCGAAACAGAGACTCTGAGAACATCAGTCCCAGGGTATATACTCTTCCTACCTACCTATCTGCTGTGTAATAACTGGGGCAGGGACAGTAGCAAGGGCACAGCAGGCATTCTGGGTGGTTAACCTTTGCAGCTTCTTTTTCCAAAAGTGGGGAGATGGGCAGAGTGGGAGAAGAAGGGAGCCTTGTGATAAAACTCTGCAACCTTCTGCACTGCAGCAAGGGAAAACTGAAGGTTGTCTTTGGCTTTCAGTTCCAAACCATAGGACCCTGCAGGTCAGAGGCTGAGCTGGGAGGAGAACCAGGGAGTTGAGAACTCATGCCTGCTGTGAGTTTGGGGTTGTATTGCAGTCCTCCAGCCCTCAATTTGCCTTTAACACCCAGGGCTCAGCCCCACCTCTTTGCCATGGGTCCAGCCTGCCAGCTATTCTCACAGTGCTGTTTCTCCTTTTCATTTCTCAATTCCTTCCCCTGCAGTAAAGCTCATGTGCGGTCAGTCTCCCTGCTCTTTACTCCTTTCTACTGCTTTACCAACTGTCAACACTGTGCTGAGAGACAACAGTTAGCCTTACAGACCCAGCAGAGCCAAACCAGTTTTGGTACCAGTTCTGAGTACCTAAGCACAAATTAGGGATGAAAATCAGCTGAGTATACCAGATCAGACATGCCTCCATGGTGTAACCCTTAATAAAAAAAATCGGCGTGTAAAGCATGTCTGTTCACAGCCTGAAACCTGCGACATGATAGACAGTCCAGCATGATCAGGCCAGTGTATCTTCTTTCCACAGTGCCACTGAGCTGAACCATGCTTCCTTCACTAAACAAGTAGATTTCTAGACTTTCAAGGGCTTGAAATCTCACAGGCTTTGGCCAGCATTTGTTTCAGATGCTGAGGAGCTCTTCTTTGTGTAGCAAAGACATGAATGCCCGATTCAGGGCTTCCTGGAGCTCCTCAGCTGATAGTCTGCGTGATGTCTAATTAGCCCTGCAAGGCAACAAAATATGTGGGTTTTTTGGTGGTGAAAGTTCTTCATAACATTCCCCGTAGGCAGCACAATCACAGTCCAGTCACCTTCTCAAGATCTCAGTACAGCTCTGGGGAGGTTTCTGGAGCAAAGCCAGTTTCCACCAGCTAATTCAGGTGGTTAAGTAATCATCAGGGTGTTTTGGATGCATTTGATAAGGAAGGCCTGAAGGCGTGAGACCCCACTGACCCTGCTGTCCTCAACTGTACAGGGTAAGATGAAGCCAATTTTTGTCCATCCCTATCTGAAACAGTACAAGACAAAATGGAGTGAGGCAAAAAGCTCTTTTTGTTAAAATCAGAGGAGCTGTCCACAACTTGCTAGGGCGATTTTCAAAATATGATCAGAGGTGGCTGTCTGTGCCTCTGTGGGCAGCATACTGTGGAAGGAAATCTCTCTTTCTCCTCCCTGAGGAGGTTTCTTTAGGAAGAAAGCAGTCAGCAATGGTCGCATTAAAGAGATCAGCTTTAGACCTCTGAGTAGAGATGAAAGGGGAGCATTTATTGTCTGCAAGACACCGCTTCTGGTTTTCTGCAGAATCAGCCAAGTAGCTCTGCACCAGTTACACTTGTCTCAATGTCTGCAAGACTTTCTTCTTATGCAAAAGGGTTGCACAGTTCCCATTGTCAAAGAAGAGATGAAATTTCAGGAAGAGCAGCAGACAACATCAAACACCTTAGCAGAGGATCTGATGTGGGTCTTATTTTCATGCTTTACTTGTTTCAGAAGGAAAAAGATACTGCAAATTTGAAAAATTCCTAAGGAGAGGATTTATAATGTCAAGCCCCCCCATCCCATCCCCAAAATGTGCAGTAGGTACTTCTGCTCAGACAGTGCATCAGCTGTAAGATCAGCCTCCTGCGGTTTAGGGGTGCTTTGCAAGGTGGAACACTGCAGAGCAGCAGGGACATGTGGTTGTAGCTGGTCCATGCTCTTCTGTTTCACTCTAGAGTGGCTGAGCTTTCACTCTCAGCCAGGTTCCCACAAAGCCCAGGATTAAATTTAGGAGCTTTGATGATTCCTATTATAAGAGAAAATCGGTGTGTCATGTCGAGTTCTCCTGCTGCAACAACTTCACAGGACAAATTAAACCATTAAACTAGAACACAAGAGGATAACACCATGCTCTGGTACACAAAACAATTACTGTTGACAGAAGGCATCCTTGTCCACAAAAGAGAGGCTGGTTTGGTATTTCAGGCTCTATCAGAGGTGCCTTCCCAGTGGGACATCCCACTTAGACCAATTAATATCCAGACTTGCCATGGCGAGGAGCCAAGGCAGAGCTGTCCCAGCCTCGGTGGGAGCCGAAAATGCCCTTTGGGCTCAGAGAGAGCAGGGAGCAGCTATCAGCCCATTTCACTGCAAGAAGAGAGGGAATTTGCACAGTTATATATGATACAAAAGGACACTACTCAGCCTGACCTGCTAAAAGGTAGTGTCCCTGGCTATTTCTCCCCATGGGACAAGTTCTCTGCACCCTTAGGAGAAATACAAGGTTGAAGGCTTGCTTTTTGGGTGTTTTGGTTTTTTGTTTTTCCCTTTTTTTCTTGGTTTCCCCCTGCCCCACCACTTAATATCTACATTGCGCTATAGGCTTTGCAGGACCCAGCTGGTAAGTTTGCATTCAGTTCTATAAGGACTGACTTCCACTTGAAAATGCAGCTCAGATTTAACTTTCAGAGCATATCAAGAACTGTAGTGGGGTACCCACAGCAGGCAGTTCCCCTGAGGAGCATCACTCCAGCATGTGGCACTGGGTGTCCTGGTGCAGGAAACACAGAGATGGCTCAGTACCCTGCAGTATCCTGTCTTAAGACTCAAGGTGAAAAAGGAGCAAGCGCTCAAGGCTGCTATTGCAGACAGTAATTGGGGAAAGCAGTTGGCAAGGCACAGACAATTCTTCTAGCTCACACCTTTCAGTTGTCATCAGAACAAAATCCTAAATCAATATTATTGGTCCCCAGAGAGATTCAGTAGAGCTAAATTAGCATAACCTCATAAACGACAGACTTTCCCATTCATCTCAGTCCCTAGCGAGAAACTGTCCGTTGCTGCTTTACTGCAACAGTCCCCAGGAGCAGTCCCAGTATTTCATGTGCTCCCACATAACACGTAACACAGAACAGGGCTTCCCAGATAACACCTAAGCCTTTGTTCAAAGTCAAAACAATCTTCATCTCTATGTTTATAGAAAGGACAAGACATGCATGCCACCAGATGATCACCACTGATTATCTGACTATTGGAACCCATAAAATAATGTACAAGCAGTGTGCATTGTGATAGTTCCTGGAAGCCCTGGTCCCCACTCTGCTGGGCACAGGAAAATCAAGTAGCCAAAGAATATGTCCTGGCCCAAAGGCTTCAGCCTTGGCACTGCAAGGAGGCAAGTTTGAACTGAAGCTTCCATGTCTCAAGGCCACGTCTCATGGTCTGTTAAATGGTGGTTTCAGCAAACTCTGAGCAGGGAGGTGGCCTTCGGACCCTGTTTGCAGTGTGCTGGTGTTCTGCACCAGGAGCACGAGAGAGAGACAGTGCAGGGCTCTTTACAGATATCAGTAAGAAGGGCTCAACAACAAATGATGGAATAAAATAGCTGTTTTAATAAGATAGAACAAAACGAGGAATATAGATAGTGAGTAAATTTTACATCCCTTCAGATGCTGGGAACCCCACATTCATGCAGCATGGGACAGACCTTGGGTGGATTTTCCCATGGCCCACTGTGCAGATCCCATCCGTGGAGAGGCTCTGCCTCCCTCCCATGCCATGATGCCTTTTATTTTGGGTAACAAACCAAGCCAGGTATCTTCTCCTGACAGCCTGCACTGTTACCTCTGTTGTAACACCCACCAGTGCACAGCACAGGCTGTGATACCGTGGACGTGGGATGCCATCAGCACCCGTGCCACGACACCTCGGGTAAGCTGCCGCTCCTCACGGTGTGGGCTACCGCAAGTCCTGGCTCTGCTCCGGAGGTCAGGCCAGGCTGAGCGGCTCTCCGTAACCCTGCCTGCGTTACACAAAGCTACTGTGTAAGAGGCCCCTGCTTAATTGCATTAGCATCCTGCGGGACAGAGGAAGGTGACAGAGAGCTTTCTCTTGAAGTCACGCAGTCTGCGGGACATTCTGAGCTGACCTGAGCTGGCACTGCCAGTTACTTCTCTGAGCCTTTAGCTGGGGCTTTTTCTTGCCGCTCTTGTTGGAAGAAAATATTTCAGTGAGGGTGTGAAATACATGACAATCAGTGCAGAGTTCAAACAAACTGCAGGGATACAGAGCAGGCTGGCTAAGGTATTTTCCTCATTTGGAGCAGAAAGAGAGCTCTTTGTCTTCTCAAGAAACTTATTTATGGAAAAGTCTGGAGAAGAAAGGGAAGAGAACAGAAGCACCTCAAGTTTGGGAAGAAAATTACTCTAGATGTGACCTACTTTTCTGTGCTAGGAAATGCTGTTTATTACTTATCTGTTGCTCTCACTTTTTAGTATGCACAATAGACACTTTGCTAATTTTGAACAAAGCCCTCTCGAAAAAGAGGTGATTTGTATGTGCATAGAGCTTTTCAGACATGAAGGTCTCAGGTGTTTTCATTGTCTTTTTAAATATCTGAAGGTCATGGCAATATGATGAATAAGCGGGACTGAACTGCATTTTATTGTTCATGGGAGTTCACAGTGCGCGCAGCAATTTTCTCCATTGGGGTTGGACTATTGTGTCTTGTAAGAGTGAATTAAAGATAGCCCACAGAATGAAAGCAAGATGCATTTTGCCTGTACGATCAGGATTTTGTAATAATAATCAGCCTGCTGAAAATCGCATAATTGCTCTGATCTGGGGTCTCACTTTTCTGTTTTCCCATCTTTCTGATTGTTTTAGGGAGGGTTTGATTTTGTTTTCTTAGTTTGGAGTGTCTCCCTTGTTTGTCTTTCGTTACTGCCTTGCATCTTCCAGGAAGAGTCTTTCCAGGCAGTGCCAAGGTGATGAGAAGGGAGAACCTTTGGACTGTTTTGTGCTGTAAGGGTTAACAAGAAGAGCTCCAGCACCTTGCCATCCACACAGCTCCTCCAGGTTTTGGAGTGTGGTCTCCCACCCTGATCTATCCTCTGAGCAGTCCTTCTGGGACGTGCTGTATTCAGGTAGAAGTCTACCTCAGGCAGAGCTGCGAACCTTGACCATGGGGTGCAGGAGGCTGGGGTAAGCACACCTCCACCAAGCCCCTTGGGAGCAGGTGTCAGGACAGCTGAAGCAGTAGGGCCTCCCAGGGAGAGGGCATTGCAGTACAGACCTACAGACAGGAGGAAAAACGGGCAGAGGGCCTGCCAGCTCTAGCCTGGGGAGGGCATGGAGTGTGGTGAGGATGTGGCATATGCCAGGAGGCAGACTGATACTCTGGCCCTCAGCCAACAACAAAATGCCACCCTACCCTCATCTCTAGAACCTCTGAATTGTAGAAGAGAGAGATAGCTGGGAACTGTCATGGATCTTTGGGACAAAATCAGCCACAGCGGATTTTTCCATGTCTTTTGTTTTAAAAAAATATTTAATTTGTGCAGTAAAAAAGTACTTTTAAAGGATCTTTAAAAGTGCCAAGAAGGAATATGGAGCTCAGCTGGTACAAAGCAAGGAACCCAGATAATAAATGAGTCCAAAGGAGTCAGCCTTGAATGACTGCATAGCACTTCTTGGGTGGAAAACTGGTGACTGGCTTATTGTTAAAACAGTCCATATTTCTCGTGGGAAGTAACCTAGCAGAGTAGTAACACTAATGTAAATAGAAATTCTCTCCAGAAATTATTTCTGAGAATGCCAACAGTGTTAAAATAGTTGCTTGCACTCTCCAAATAGGCACCACTGAACTTGCAAATCCATCTTGCATCCAAATCTTGCAAAAATTGAGCTTCAAAATCCATCCCACTCCTACCAGTTTGATGC
>NW_009610102.1:0-9261 GCF_000690535.1 Cariama cristata
GCTGAGTGGTGCAGTTGACACACCTGAGGTGCAAGATGCCATCCAGAGGGAGCTGGACAAGCTCAAGAAATGGGCCTGTGTGAACCTTACGAGGTTTAACAAGGTCAAGTGCAAGGTCCTGCACCTGGGTCAGGGCAACGAACAGTATCAATACAGGCTGGGGGGTTAAAAATGAGAGCAGCCCTGCCAAGAAGGACTTGGGGGTGTTGGTGGATGACAAGCTGGACATGCACCTTGCTTGCAGGCTGGAAAGCGAACCATATCCTGGGCTGCATAAAAAGAAGCATGGCCAGCAGGTCGTGGGAGCTGATTCTGCCCCTCTGCTCTCATGAGACCCCACCTGCGGTACTGTGTCCAGCTCTGGGGCCCCCAATACAAGAAGGACATGGACCTGTTGGAGTGGGTCTAGAGGAAGGCCACAAAAATGGTCAGAGGGCTGGAGCACCTCTCTTACGAACAAAGGCTGAGAGAGTTGAGGTTGTTCAGCCTGGAGAAGAGAAGGTTCTGAGGAGACCTTATTGCAGCCTTTCAGTATTTGAAGGGGGCTTATAAGAAAGATGGGAACAAACTTCTTAGCAGGACCTGTTGTGACAGGACAATGGGTAATCGTTTTAAATTAAAAGAGCATAGATTTAGATTAGATATAAGGAAGCAATTTTTTACGATGAGGGTAATGAAACACTGGAACAGGTTGCCCAGAGAGGTAGTAGATGCCCCATCCCTGGAAGCCTTCAAGGTCAGGTTGGACAGGGCTTTGAGCAACCTAATCTATTGTAAGATATTCCTGCTCATTGCAGGGCAGTTGGACTAGATGGCCTTTAAGATCCCTTCCAACTCAAACTATTGTATGATTCTACGATTTTACTCTAAAACATTAACTCTTATGAATCCGGATGAGGTTCACAAAAAAGAAAAAGAAACAAGAAGAGTATACTCATAATAAGAAGACTGAATATCTTTAAGGAGGAAAAGGTTGGGTATGAGCCATGAAAATTCCCAATCATGACATGATACCCATTGTGTTTCACCCAGCAGATATCTGAAAAGGTTAGGGACATTGAGTCCAATTAAAACAAAAGAGACATGGCAAATTACTAACATAAAAACCCAAGAAGACTGCAAGACATTGCCCACAATTACCACTTGTTATTTTTTCAATTTCAATATTTTTTCACTGCATTCATAGCAAGTTTATGCAGCCCAGAACTGAACTTAGTCATGTGGGAAAAACACTTTTGATTCAAAATACAGAAAATCTCTCAATATCTATTTAGCACTCAAACTCAGGCGTATCCCTGAGGATTGAATTTCTGATTATCTAGAAAACGTAGCTATCCCTTTTTCCTCATGCTGAAGATTTATTTCTCAGATAAATAAAGGGCAACCATTGGACAGTTTTTTACATTAGTTGTGCACAGTCTTTAGAGCTAATTGAACAAATAGAGAGTATAATAAAACAGCTTCCTTTTCTTTGGCAATCTTAATTACCCTGGTAATTCTTTACCAATTGCACTGTCTGCAATCAGAAAACAGCAGAAGAGTAACATGTTTAATGATTACTGTCTAAAAGTCTCATGCAGTATGTGAATTAAAATGATTAGGTGAATTATCATTGGGGTTACAGACCAGGCTTGATAAAGCTAGCAATTTGGCTTTTCCTTGATCCTTTTGCTTCCATAATTATGCTTAGTCTTTTTGACCATTTTTTTCTTCATCAATGATGTCTTAAGGATCATTTATCTGGATGGTGTGGTGGCACTTTTCACCCCCTCCTCTGGACCTCGCTACAATCTCAGGAACAGGAATTTCCATTAGGCCTTGGCCTTTACATGATGAGTTGGGTGGTTAAGCATCCCTTGACCGTACCAGGAATTCTTTCATCGCTAAGATGGGAGCAATATTGATTGTACCAGCGACTCCTGTTGCCTGGCCAAGGTAGGGAATGGGAGCAGGAATAATCCATCATCCCCCGACAGCCTTGGAACATCCCTTATCTGAATCATAGTTCTAGTGAAACAGTGCCACCACTACCAGAATTTTGAGAATTCCAGTAATTACCAGCTTGGAGTGTAGACAGGATGGGAATTTACTGATGACTAAAGCATAGGTTCTCATCTTACATAGGTTCTCATCTTGAGAACCTATGAACAGTGGTCCTCAGTGAGACACTTTGAGCGCTCCTGGACCTCAGTGGGCTGCAACCAGCATGTCCCTCTGAGCTGAACACCTCTCAGAACTCTCAAGTTGTGAAGTTTGGAGGACTATTGCCGAAGCTGACAATGGAGCCTGGGCCGAAACCCTTCACTCCTTGAGGTTCAACCCTCGCCCGCTGCGAAATGCCAAGACATTTGAAGTGAGTGTTTCACTGAGCCCGAGGAGAATTTTTAACAAGTGTATCTTTATATATTTATCCCTTTATATACTTATCCCTATATTTATCCAGCTATCTAGCTATCTATATATCTTTTGTGTTCGTGTACATGCACGTGTGAATTGATTTAAATACCCTATCACAACTTAAGCCACTGTTGCCATTATAGTAAATCCTAATGAATTACTTTGTAAATGTTCAATTAGTCAATGATTAAGTGCTACTAAATGAATAAGTGCTACTAAATCCTTTAGATACAAACTGTTGACCAAGTCTGAGACTAGGAGTGGATCCAGCTGCACCTAGACTCCTCAAAGAAGGAGATTAAAAAGCAAGGGGGTTTACTCTCAACCTGTTGACCCAATGGGAGGCTTTCCCTCCCCTTTGTGTCTCTTCCCTTAGACATAAACCATTGACTAAGTCTGGGGCTGTGTCTAGATCCAGCCACACCGAGACTCCTCTCTGGAAAGGAGTTTAGAAAGCAAGAGTGTCCACTCTGAACCTCATGACTCAATGAGAGGATGTCCCTTACCCCTTTTAGTCTCCAGTCTTTATGTAAATCATTCTAGCTCGATTCTAAGTCAATTTGCCTTTGCATGTTTCTTCCATGTACTAAGTTATATATGAACCTTGCCATCCAACTTTGTTAAGTTGCACTTTTTATAAATTCCTATTAAAACCATTTTTGTTAATAACTTTGATGGAGATTCTTTGGGCAGCCCTAAACCACTCATTTGTGACATATGGTTAGTTTTTCCTGGAGAGAAAGTAAGGTCTAAAATACCTTCATTGTCCCTTTTCTAAGAAGTTGTTCCTTCATTCTTGCTCATTTAACTCATCTGATTAAATCCTGCCTAACTCTGGGCTGTAGTGTCTATGTTGGAATACATATCCTCCACTGTAGCTTATACTGTCTTCTAAACTTGCTACAACTGCCCATCTCAACAACAGAAGTCTTAAGACTCAGTCACTGCACGTCTACAGATACAGTAGGTAGTACTGTTAGTTCCCACCTAAGTGCTTTGGTGTACGTCTCCTCAAAGAGCAGAGTTTGGGTCTTGAATGCATCTGAATCTATAGTACTTAACGTTCCAGTCCATGGAGTGACTAAGACAGTACTTTCCATCCCTGCTTGTGAAACTGGGCTAACCCACAACCAAGAATGCCAGAATTTTTCAGACAGAAGGAGCTTAGATATGAGGAAGCCCAATTCTACCAAACATTCAAGCTACTTAGGTGATAGAAGTGTTTGGGGGACTCAGAGTCTTGCTCTCAGGCAGGCTATTTCTGTTTGCACTGGTAGTCTCACACAGTCCCATGACAAAGTTTTGTAAAACTAGGGTTGCACAATCCCAGAGACAGGCTTTATCTCTTCTATCTTCCTGATATTCCTGGTGGCGTGGTAGCTCTACTTCAACAAGAGTAGAGAGTGCTCCTATGTCCTCTTCCCAGGTATTGAGCTTTCCCAGTTAATAGATAACATTAAAAGCCTACTTGGGGTGGAGTAGGTCCTATTTATTTCAAAGGTACTTACCTTGCTCATTTTTCTTGAGAATTTCAATTCGTATTTTAGGACTTGATTACCATATTCTCCTGCAATTTAGTGAAACTCCAGAAAACCAGAGAAAGCACCATCTAAATGAGGTACTTGAATTGGACACAAAGGTTCTCGTTGATAATAATGTCCTGTATCTACCTTTGCCTCTCTTTTGCCTTTCCAGCTTAAAAATTCTAAGTCAGTCATATCTATACTCTAGTGAAGAATACTTCTCTGGTGGACCTTCACTACATTTCAGATCAGAGGCAGTGTAGATGTTCCATAAGTTTTAAAAATTAGAACTTACAATAGCAATCTGAGCAGCAACTCAGTTAGTATAACCCGATACAATTATCACACTCAAGTTTAAATTCACCTGGTGTTAAAAAGTATTAAAGAGCACTGTTCCTTAGACACAATAAGAAAAAAAAAAAAAAGCTATGTTCCTCTATGTTAGGAATAAGATTTTGCTTAATTATTATCAGAAATGTGCTAAATATCATGAAAATAAATTTGCTTCCTAGAAAGTTGAAGGCCTATTTTACCACACAGAAGACATTTAGTACTAAGTAGAAATCAGACTCAAAATTCTACTGATTTTCTACACACTTTACATTGCTATTTTTGCTTTGACAATTAAAAATAATGAAGGAATGACATTAAATATATGCAAAGGTAGTAAGAAAATGAGATATTACATTATTACTATTGCTGCAATGGGAGAGTAAAGTAAGCTGGTAAAGTTTTATTTGAAAATTATTCAAAATTATTCAGTAATGAACAGTCTTTTACACTGTGCATGAGTTGCCAGTGACTGACAATGATAAACGATATTCCATTCTGTTATTCAGTCGATGATAATGTGCTATTCACATATGAATAGCTTTATCTACCCATTATATTTCTGAAGTTCTTTGTATTGTTTAACCATTATTTAGTAATAGACATCTCCTGAAAGAGTCACTGAACTTAATGTTTCTTCTAAATCCAAAGAATATGCAAGGTCCTTCACATTTTATTTGTTCAAATAGCAAAATATAATTTAAACCAATGATCCAGACATTTCAGTTCAAATCCTTCAGTGAAAATATTCCAGATATATAATAATGCATCCTTTTTTATGTCCATTAAGGTATACCTGTTTTAGTTACTGCTAGATGACAATGAAATTTATCTTGAAGGAAAAAAGGAGGCTGTATGGTCCAAATTTCCGCTGATATAATCAGAGCAGTGGTCTGAATTCAAATGATCTGTGCAGAGCCACGCAATCTGAGGATGTGACCTATATTTCATTTTGCAATAAGTAATTGATACAGCTACATTTTCACTTCTTTCATTATTGGAGTCACTGACTTGTCTGATACTTGAAATATTTAGGTTCAAGTTACTCATAAATTTGGGTAAGCTTATTACCTACCTGCAATTCCAATTACTGTTGATTTTTTTTTTACATCACTTCCTCTAATCTCAGGTATCTAGTAGTCCTTTGACTCCAAGAAGAATCACAATTTTCTCCTACATTAATTCCAGATCCTCATTAATACCAGTAGTTACAACACTTCAATATATCAGATTTATGTCCAAATACTAATTTTCTAAAGAAAATTTCTCATTCACAATCATATTTATACTTATATGCACATACATATATCTTTTATTTTTCTTTCTAAGTCTTACCCATTCTCTGGGTATGCCTAAGAAAGATGAATTTTTTTTTCCATTTCTAATTTAAAAACCTTTTCCTCTCCTTCCTCCCCACCCAGGTCACCTAAACACACACATTCATGAATAAAAGATGTTAATGGTTTGTAGGATTTTTTTAAATTTAGAAACTCTGACAAAACAAACTTTAATGCATGAGAGAAACATGAAGTCTATGAAGTTAAAAGGCTCCCCATGATCTTTCAAGAGGATACCTAGATATTTGTTTAGAAGCTCTTGTTTTATTTTCTCATTTTTGCTTCCTAGGACCACAATATAAAGTAGATCAAAGGGTCCACACAAGAAAGAGTCTTAACTTGACATAGTTTTACCCAGCAACCTGGTGGCCCACATTTCAAAAAGGTTAATCAGATGTTATTAAATAACATATTTACATATCTTCTACTTTTCCCTACTTAAATTTATCTGCCTGAAAATTAGGCCTGTAAGGCCATGTCTATACTGCTAAATAAAAGAGGACCAGCTAGACCCTAGACCTAAGATTAAATGTCAAATATTCAGCATCCATGATGCTTAAAGCCAGTATTCTTTGTGGCAGATTTTCTTGAAGATGGTTAAATGGAATAATCGAAAACAGAGTCAGGAAATTGTCTAAGAGTTGAACAACATGAAAAATAAGTGATCAATGCTGGACTGCACTCCCTGACCTGCCAAAAGCAGGTTAGGCAGTTAGGATGTACTTTATGTCTAAATCTATTATGTAAACTCCCTCTATTATTAAGATAGGTAGGTAGGTATTTCCAGACGAATATGAATGCCATCCTAAATTAAAGAATTTATGACTTAATGAAAGTTTCTGTGTTTCTGTATGTCATTATCAGGAAAAGCCCTGATAGGGATATAGGGTTAATGATATTATAAACATCTGAAACATTTCTGGATAGAGATTTTTGTTTTATTCTATTTTGACTGTACATTTTTATTTAAAAAATACGAAGAAAATATGGTCTCCCCTCAAAGTATATTATTCATAGGTTTTGTTTATCTTGATTCTTTTTTTTTTTTCCCATAAAGACCTAGAAATTATATACATAATTTTTATTTCTTTTTAAGCACAGGCATTTTTTTGGTGAACAGAAATTGTCTTTCACAATCGTTTTTTAAAATTTTATTTTAAATGACCTTATGTTTTCCTCTGGTCTTTTCATATTGAAGCCACAGATGCTGAGGTTTCTTGTTCTATAAGCTATACATTCAATAGTGGACTCATTTTCGTGTTTGCATGTACAAAATTAGTAGGTTTTGGTAGGAATATATTTATTCATTATCTAATTGCATCCTTTTTGATTTGCTAGTCTGGATTTTTGAAGACTGTTCCTTCCTGTTTGTATATATATAATTTTATACTACAGAAGTGCAGATCTATACAGGGGAATATCTTGATAAAGATGCTAAAATACAAGGATAAGTCATAATTATTGCTATCAGTTCATAACAGGTGGACAAAGAAGACCAATGAACTGTTAACACAGATAATGACAGCTAGTGCAACCTTGGGGTTTTTTGGCTTTGTCTTTATAGAGAAATTCAGACTGAGGACAAAATTTGTGTTCTTTGAGGCTTAGCACCCAAAGGATACACCAATATCAGAAATCTGGCTTTATACTCGACAGAGAGGCATAGGAACATCTGAAGGACAGTTCCATTCCTGGGTGGATTCAGTTACTTTATTTCTAATTCTATTGTTCTTATTTCTGCACATAAATCAGGTCTTATGATTCTGAACCTAAAGAGGTTGTGCCCAAACTCATGTAGTGCATAAGCTTATTACCTCAAAGAGAGCCTTATAAAACAGTGTACTGACAAGCTATTTTTTAAACTAAATGCTCATCATTAGTATCTTGTATTTTTTTTCTCAGTTATGAAATTTTCTTTCTTTCACGAAATAGCCTTTCTTCTTTTCTTTCAGATTTTTTTTGTATGTAAAACAGTTAGTATTTGCAAAAGGAAAGCAAAACCTAATCTTGACTTGAAGACTCAAGAGACACCTCCCTTCCCAGCTGGCTGGAGGAGATACTGCTGTGGTTCTCATAGATGGATCCTGCTAGCAGTGAAGTTGAGCGTGCACTCCGAAAACACTCACCCAAACACACACAGTACAGACACAGAGGGACACAAACAGCTGAGCACAGGTGAATAACACCTTTACAGGCATCCACATAAACACAAACAGCACTCAAATAAACATGAACAACAGAAATGGCCCAGTCTTATTCCTCCTCAGGTCTAACCACTAGTAAAGTTTGCTTATAGGAACTTACACTTACCTCGGCTTACTAAGTCACATGTCCAGCCACACTTGCTGGTCCTTCAGACACGGACTTTAAGATCATCCAATATTCATGCCCAGAGCTTGGACATTTCATCCGGTCTCCAACTTAGAGGCTATGTCTTTCCAACTAGCTTAGTTGGTAGAGCATGAGACTCTTAATCCCAGGGTTTGGGCCTCACACTGGGCACCAAAAAGGACTGTAGCTGTTTAACCCGAGCCAGCAACTAAGCCCCACTCAGCCCCTTACTCACTCCTCCCTACCTCCCAGTGGGATGGGGAGGAGAATCAAAAAATGTAAAAACTTCTGGGTTAAGAAAAGGATGGTTTAATAACTAAAGTAAAATAAAATATAATGCTAATAATTATTCCTCTTTGCAGAAGAGATTTGCAGAGATTGTATTTGAGACAGAAAGCCAACGTGCCACTTTCAATGCTGTTCATTACTAGAGACAGATCCAGTAGACCCTTACTTGTGCTCTCAATGCTATATCCTTTCTTTTAGATGCAGTATCACACAGATAGTTGTTCAACTACATGCTCAGAATTTTGGCTAAACTGAGAGCTCAGAAAATAAGAACACAGTGTATGTAGTATACTAAAAGACACTTGTTCACTATTACACTAGAAATTTGTACTGGAACTGGGAAGAGAAATGAGTTTTTCTAGTATAAGGTATGTTGACCTAGTGTCTTAGCGAAATTCTGTTCATTATCAACAGTTTACCTGTTTCTGCATGGATGAGTATGTGATCATGAAAACACTTTGCTGGGATCTAATTTTATTTACTGAAATAATGGGACAGTAGTTCAATTTTGTAAATTTTTGTAAAGATTTTAGTACATACTTACTACTTGAAGGTTTACGGTTTTGACCTTAGACAAACAAGCCAATTTTGTTTTCTGTTTGATTATTTTAAATTTGACTCTCAGAAAATGCGGACAATTTAAAAGTTGAGGCTTACCTGTACAATCAATACTTCTGTATTTTACAAAATATATTACAAAATCATTCTTCTGCTGATCTTTCAGGTATATAATTCTTTTTTTCAACATAGCTCTTTTTTTTTTTTGCCGTCTGATGTACTGAAATACTATAATGGTCTATTAGAGCAAAAGTGTTATAAAGATGTCTGCTATCAATGCATAACTTTTAAGAGCTCCGATCACTGTTGTCCTAGTGATGCATTGGTACAATGCATTATCAGGATGAAAGCCAGAGGGAATGGAAGGCCCAGGAAGGAGCTTTTCCAACACTTTAAAAAATATTATAGTTCTTTGTTAAATATTAGTTGAAGTTAAGCCTGATGTTTGTGTATTATATAAAAATTCTAATAAATTGTGTATTTTTTATATATATATA
>NW_009610103.1:0-18368 GCF_000690535.1 Cariama cristata
CCCTCTACAACTACCTGAAAGGAGGTTGTAGTGAGGTGGGAGTCGATCTCTTCTACCAAGTAACAAGCAATAGGACAAGAGGAAATGGCCTCAGGTTGCACCAGGGGAGGTTTAGATTGGGTATTAGGAAAAATTTCTTCAGTGAAATGGTTGTCAGGCATTGGAACAGGCTGCCCAGGGAAGTGGTGGAGTCACCATCCCTGGAGGCATTTAAAAGACGTGTAGATGTGGTGCTTAGGGACATGGTTTAGTGGGGGACTTGGCAGTTCTAGATTAATGGTTGGACTGGATGATCTTAAAGGTCTTTTCCAACCTAAACAATTCTATGTTTCTAGGTTTCCTTACGTTGAACTCAAAGTAATAATAGCAGCATAAAAAAGTATGAGGCTGCTGAATTCAGTGGCCTAGTGCTCCAGTGTGTAGTTGAGATATGGCCAGAACATCTCCCTGGACCTTAATAATGGGCAATGTTATTATTGATACTGATTTCTTACTAGAAGTTCTGACTCAAGCAGTGTACAGTAAACAACATGAGCATGCTTTTTTCTGTGACACCAACTCCCTTATGCTACTTACTGTCTTTGCGCACTGCTTTGTAAGGGGTTCTGAAGCATGGAAATTGAAATTGAAAACCACACAGTACTTACACTTTCTTGTGTAGTTCATGCATCCCAGTGGCTCTCTTTCAGATCTGGTGTTTTCACAGTAGCAGAACTTCACACATATTTTGAACTTGATGCTTCAGCCATTAAGTCTGGGCTTTGAATTTTGGACTTGGAATTAACAAGCTTTGTATCACAGATTTTAAGTTCTGCCTAGGTTGCCCCATGGTTGCTCAAGTCTCTTTCTGGATATGACTCTCTAGCCACGGTTCCCTAACATTTGCTCCACCATAGGATCACTGTTCCATACACCAAGAGAATGGCCCTGGTTTGAATTCATGGCTTCTGTAAACTCAGGTGTTTGGATCAGCCTTCTGTGCGCTAGAAATTTTTTAAAAATTGCTTGCCTAGGAGCAGACACTGATTTAGTTGTCTCCCTCAGACAAGGAAGTATGTTGCCCCCCCATCCTCCTCCTTCCAAATCTGAGATTTTTTCTTATTTTTGAATTGCGGTTTTATGAGTTGCATTCTTATGTTTCCTGTTTGGACAGACTTGTATTTTTATTTTTGTGCAACATTATTAGCTTTGGCTCTCCAGTGAATGACATTTCCATCACTAGCTTCTCCCCCTGCTTTGATTCTACAGAAGTAAATTAGACTTGCCCCCAAGAGCTTTCTGACAGAGAGGTAATCTTGTGGTGTATTTCGAAGTGAGGTTCTTGTATCTGATGGAAGGCTTTAGTTGTGACAACAAAACAAACAGAGAATAAATATGCTTTTAGGTTTGTAAGTGGATGTCAAGGAAAGCAACTAAGAAGCAAAATGACTTGCCCTGGCACTGTCCCTTTCACTTCCACTGGGAGCTGAGGAATCAGAGAGGGGAGAGTCTGGAAGCAGAAAGGAGAGCTGAGCCTCTGTAAAGACTTGCATCTGTGTTAAGAGCTTGCCAGGGAAAACTGATGCCTATACATTAATCTGAATTATCACAGTCAGTTTTCCTTTTGTAACCAGCTCAATCACAGCATCATGATCTCTTTCTTGAACTGGAGGTGAAATGAGCCCAGCATGGTGGTAGCACTAGGAAACTTAGAGAAGGAGAGAATAAAATTAACTGATACTAGACAATTCAGAAACAGAAAATACTCTGAGACCTTACACAACTTTCTTTTCACCTAGTTATTAACATCATACTTCTGCTTTCCTTCAGTACTCCAAGTTCTCCTCTTTTTTCCAAACAAAAATCTCTGAATCTTTTGAGTGTCTCTGTTTTGTCAGTTTTTCCTAGCAATTAATACTTATTTTCCTCTTTCTGGAGAGGGTTTCTTTTAAGGTCCTATGGCTAACTTTCCAACTTTAAAATTATAACCTTTTTTTTTAAAACCATTTATTAATTTTAAAAGCCCATCCTATTGCTTATCATGCTTCATAATGCTCTTAGAAACATCTAATTTGTCCATCTGTAGACATTTTTCCTCCTGGCATTATAAGTGATACTGCTTACTTCCAAAACTCTTGTTCACACACAGAAATACACTTGTCAGGACTGAATCAAAACTCATTGAAATCCAATTATTCTGTTGGGTTTTGGATCAAACTTTCAGTGAACTGTAAACTGTCAGTTTTTACTCTCCCTCTCCCTCCCTTTATTTCATACCCTTGACAGAAGTGCAACATGCCATGAAAAGGAGTCCGCCCAGTTTATGCTGCACTCAGTATTTCAGATGTTGCTCGATGATTTTCTTGTACAAGGCTTTCTATTCTCTTTTTCATTTCTTTGAAAATCTCTGGTATCATAGGGAAATATTTTGTTTTCCTTTTGCAGTCAGGGTTTCAGTAGTTCCTCTGTAGCAGCTCACAAAGCCTATTTTCCTAGTCATGTCTCTGAGTGGTGTGTTGTATTCAGCAAATATTCCCTTGATGGATTAGCAGTTCCCAGGCTCTGGGATAAGCGTTATAACAGAGATTTGGAGGGTTTTCAGAACCATCCAAATGTTTGTGAGAGGACAGGAGAGTATTTGACAGTGCAGAAACTGAAGACATTAATTGTATTTTGGTTTTGCTTGTTTTTTTTTAATCTGCCAAGCACTCAGTGATTAGTTCCAATCTCTTTCCAAAATAACATAAGGAACAAAGCTTTTATCTTTCTAGGATGACTATGTAGCTGTCTAGTACTTCCTATTTAAGGAAATATGGGAAGCTAGCTATCCCCAGAGTAGCAAATAGATTTCTTGGACAATTATGTTGCATGGCTGAACTTAGGTGCTGAAGGCCCATTGCAATGGGAAAAGTAACAGATCCCCAATTCTTTCTCACTCAGTGGAGGGTAGAAGTACTTATTTCCACTTTCAGAAATGCCTGTTTTCATTTTGTCTTTCTGTTTGAGTGAATGCTGTGATCTCCTGTTCTTTCCGTAGGTGGACACTCACCGTAAACTTCTTCAGCGTCTGGTCCACAGTAGCCACTGCAATGTACCCAGTCCCATGGGCATGGAAGGCTTGAGTGGTAGGTTCTCTTCATTGCAGGGCTGTTGGGTAACTCTTGCCTGCATGCATACACGTTGTGCCTTACTTTTGCTTTTGTCAGTGTCCTGCGGTATTGTGCCAACTCCCGACCTCCTCCTGCAGGGGTGAGCCAGCTTCTCAGCAGCATCTGCAGTTGGCACTGTTTGTGTTGGTGGCAAATATTTTCTGCTGACGTGAGCCAAGGGAGTTTGGAAAGCACAGAAAAGTACTTGCAAACTGAGTATATAACACAGGTGGTTGGGATTTTGCAGAGATCTGGAGCTGGATTTTTAAAGGCACTTGGCACATTTCATGCCTAGAGGGATTTTCCAAATCAACTTGAAGTAACAGAAACGGACCATTTGTTTTGCCTAACTTTGGCTATCTAATCAGCTAGCTGACTAGACTCACTCTACAGAGAGACAAGAACTTCCAGATTTCATCCCATGCAAAAAAAGGGACCTAAGGCAAATGATTTAGACCAGTCTCTCTCACCCCAGTAGGTGAAGAAAGTAAGGAAAGATTAATTTGCAGAAACCTCACTCGTATTCCTACCATCAAGATAAAACCATGGAATTATGTAATTCTGTAATTTGGAGATTATGGGAGGGCTCTGCTTATTAAAATACATTTTCTGCTAGACAATGGGGTTTTGTTACTAATAACTCTGGCCTCCTGTCCTACTCATATTGCTTATCAACCAAAATACTTACTGCCATGCCTAATGTCAGTGAGTATATCTAGTTGAAGGAAAATGCAAATTCAGGTAAATCCAGATTATATCTTCTTTCTGGGTTGGATTCATAAAATTGTTTCAGACATAAACCAACCACATTTTTTTAAGCTAGCGTATACTTCTGTTACATTTTGTGAAAACTCATTTTGGTTTTTTATGCCACAATGACATATCATATCAAACATTATTTATTTTTAGGTGATAGAACCAGCAAATAAAGTATAAATGTACCACAGAGATCTGTAACCCACTTGTAGACTACTTTTTTGAACTACTTACAGTAGCTTTGCAGGATGGTAACTGTATTTATGCATTTATGGTGGTCTCACTGACCTGAAAAAATTCCATTAAATTTATTTCAAATACAGGCAAAACGTGTTCATGCTACATCTGTACTGGTAAACAGCATTGGAAATCTTTCTACCCATGGTTTTGGCCCATAATAATAATTTTGCTGAGTAGTGCTTTCCCAGACTGCTCCTGAGGATGATCTGGGAGTTTATGAAGGGCACTGCTGATTCCCAGCAGGCAGCTTGGATAAGGCCACCCTGATGCAGAGAGTAGTAGGGTTTGGGTTTAATTGCTCTCATCTGGGCTGTGCAGTGCAGGTTGATCACGGTGCCAGGGAGTGCGCTAGGGAATGCTTGATTTACTGACGGAGCTGTGGCTTTGGAGCAGTAAGTAGTTAACATAGGCAGTGTTAACACAAGAAAACAGACAAGAAATCCCTCCCCAAACCTATATTCATTCTTGTAAGAACATAGATAAATCTAGCAGCAAGGTTAGATGCCTAACTCAGCCACAGTGATGGTAACTAGGCTTCCAACTCATTCTATGGTAAGAAATGGGTTTTATTTGTTCATTTTGACTGTGATGTCTTATTATACATGATGAAATGCAGAGACAGTTTAGACACCTATATCGAAAGCTGCACTACATGAAAACTTCTCCTAAGTGTTAGTGCGTTGGACTTTGAAAGCCCCTTCTTTCTGGAGAATCACGTTCTTCAGTTCCAGTAGTTTTGTGAGGAGACCATTGTTCAAGTCTGTCTAAATAGGCTTTGGCCGTGATTCCTTCTTTCTTTTACATCCACGTGGAATATTCTCTACACTGTTTAATCTTGGCCCAGTAGTTTCAATATATATTTTTTTTGTTTTCATTTTCTCCTCATTTTAAATTCTCCAGCGTCTTCAATTAAGCTCCACTTGGCTGGCAGACTTAAAAGACTGATCTCATTCATGTGCCAGACAGACAGGATCTCTCCCAAGTCCACCCAGTGTAAGTAATGACTTCCACTTTCAGACAACAAATCGAACTCTTTAACTTGCTACTGTACATATCCTTCAAGAGCAATTATTGAGCTAAACATGTTCATGTATCTTCTAGGTGGCTTGAAGACAGGAGGCAAAGGAGATGAAAACAGATTTTTGTATTTATGTACACACACAGAGGTAGGTGAAAAGTACTTTCAAATTAACAGGTTTTTTTTTATTAATCGCATAAAGAAAAACTGTGTGGGTCAGTGGAGAGTAGGAAGGGAGGAGGAAGATGGTGACTGCTTTGAAACTTCCCATGCTGGGAGCAGCTCCTGACTCTGGGTCTCTCCCACGTCTGTGTCCTTTGAGCCTGAAGCAGCTCTCTTCTGCTCAGTTAGCTTTCCACAACCATTTTCACTCTGCTTGCATACAGGTTTATGGTTACACGAATCTGCTCTATCCAAAATGCATTAGATTAAGAAATATATGACTCTCTTTCATGGATGCTATATTCTGAACTCATTCACACAGGAGGGTTGAGGTTCTCAGTTTGGGTACTGGTTTAGTGCCAAAGATCTTCCACCTTGAGTACAACTGTAAAATCTGTGAGGTTATTGTGAGATGAAATACCATGCATTTGAGTGGGAATTTGTCCTCTAGTAGCAAAGGAAAGTAAAAGGAAATCTTGTTTTAGTGTTATTGAGGGTTAAAATAGTAGATAGCCCTTTGTCCTGCTTTGACAACACTGTTTTGACAATACAGCCTCCGACCCACGACTAGTACGCACAAATTTTTTCTTTCTTTACAGAAGCCTACTTATATTTCTTTAGAAAGCTATAACAATATGGGACTTGTTTTGAGCTCTGTGATGCTGGTTTTCCTCTTACTTACATCTGTTTGAATGATATCAGAAGAAAGACCTTGGGTTCTTGGGTTCAAATTGAGTTGAAAATGAAGGACAAAAGCATATATTTGGTCTTTGATTATATACATGCATCTTCCATCTACCTTTTTTGTTTACTGCATTATTTGATTTAAAGTCATGCGCTTTTTTTTTTTTTTTTGGAAAGTTCACTGATCACTGAGCCAATTGCATGGCTTTCAGAGTGATGGGCGTTTACTTCCCAATTAGTCCCACTGAGCCAGCAAGACTATTTGCCTGAGAGCCCTCATCACTGTGAAAAAAATCCCAACCACCCAACACAAAACAATGAGGATCACAATCTGGCCCTTTGCAATTAGCACAACACTGTCAGGGTTTCACTTTCCTGCTTAAATCCTGTAATGAGCAGCCATCGGAAAAATAAAGCTGTCATGCATATTGACAGTAATACAATATCACCGCTCATTTTTTTCCCCAAAGTTAGAATTGCAGAATTAGCATGGCACATGATGTTCTCCCCTCTCCAGCAAAACACGTACCAGCTGCAGTCTTTTAAAGTCTCCTATCATTTTGTTAGCACAATGACTGCCTACGTGAGCAAAAAAACATGGAAACTGCATCCTACCACAGTTGACAAGATTTTTTATTTTCATGATTACTTCTCTGCCTTTTTTTATTTTGCCTGCAGGCAAAGGTTGGCATACATGTCAAGAGAACATTCTCCAGCTGGGGCCTGCAGTATAGAGAATTGTATACTCCAGAGGGCTCCTGGGACCTTAGGCAGATTATTATGGTAATATTGGAGACTGCTGTCCTTTCCCTCCCACAGCTGGGCCGCCTCTCTCATTGTAAGTATTGAAGCAATATGTTTTGCAAATTATACATTGGGAACAACAGGGACCTGGGAAAGTGAGGGAGAAAGAGAAACATGGCAAAATGTTGCCTTTAATATGATATTTTTCTTGTTCGTCAAGCAAAAAATAAATTAAGGCTTTAATTTTTTTTAATTAAATGAGGATCATATATTGGGAAAAAACAGCTATAATAGTAAAAAACTTAATATTGATTTTATTGAGTGCGAGTTTTAAGAAAATATGGTTTATTATAGGGAAATTTCACACAGTAACCTGATGCAAGAGAAACGAAGTAAGATTACATAATAGCTTTTATTACAGATTTCAAAAATCCTTTTGAGTCCAATGAAGCTGGATTAACAAAAACTGCACAAAAAAAATATCATTTTAATTAGTGCTAATGTGATCTCGTCATGGTCCAGCTGTTTCACACAGGATGAAAATCTGTGTTGCTTTATTAGCAATTCACCCTCCAAAATAATGTCACTTCTGATTTTTAACATTTCTTATTGATGTATATTTTAATAAAATAGCCAAATGATTTGGTGAGTACTGTTGTAAGGAAACTGAGGGTTTTTTCTTGATTGTTTTTAAATAGGGAGAGAGAAAATATGGCTTAAAAGCATTGCTGGTAGGTAAATATTTCATTTTTTGACCTTTTTCAGAAATATTAGCATAAAAGTCAGATTAAGATTTGTACAGTGGCGTTTGAAAGGTGATTTTATATTTATAAAACTAAGAAGGAAAGTAAATATTACTAACTTAGTGACAAGTTGAAATGATGGCTTACATCGACCAGATACTTCTCCTTGAATGCTTGGGTTTAGCTGCTTTTTAGTAAGCATGGGCTTCAAATCACAGTCTTTAACCAATATTCCACTATTCTGTTAGCCAACAGTCATTTTAAATTTAGATCTCCATTCATTTTTGACAGGACTGTTTCACAACTCAATTCCATTTGGAGCTAAACTTCAATTTTAATCTAAATTAATTTCAAGTTACTGAAACTTACTGCTTCATTTATACATGAAACTGTAGCATATTGCCTTAGACACCTGCCTGAATTCTACATTAAAAATAAGCAGATGTAGAAAATCTCAGTGCTCACAACTCAATTTTCTTCTCCATTATTTTTATATACTTTAATACAGTGGAGACCCCTTGCATGTACCATTGTAGAAAAAGACATTTATTTTTAATAACTTTATTCCTTTTCTCTATGTTACTTAAAAGATTTCATTATGCGCTATTGGTGCTGTGCTAATATATTTATCAGTTCTCTAATTTAGCTTAGACTTTGCTAACGTATTCCAGAATGATAAGCAGTGCTTGTGTTTTTTCTTAAACACTGTATGATTTCTTTTCCAGTTCTTAGATAGTGATTTTACAATAAACACTTAGTACAGGGAAACAGTTTGCAATCCGGTGACAACTGTTGTAAATTAAAGTGGGGTTAGTCTACGCCATATGGTGGATTTTTAACTATCGTTTTCAATTGTAATAATAGAAGAGGTTACTAAAGAAAGAAACACAAGAACTATATTTATTGCACTGTATTGGTTGATTGCCTTGTAGAGTCTTGAAAAGCTCCCGATGATACCATGACAGTATTTCTCTCCATCTCTCCTCTGTGGTCGAAGATAACATTAGAGAAGCTACACTTTGTTAAGAGATGAGAGCCCCCAAATAACAATGGGTTGGTTCCATGTGCCTCCGTGAAACCAGAGATTTACTACTCCTGAGCTGACCTGAAGACTTGTGTTTCACAACATTTGATGCAAGGTTGCACGCAGTAGGATGAAGTGAAAAGGAAACGGTAAGGGTAAAGAGTGTTGTTTTGTGAGATACAGAAGCCAGTGCAGTGATACATTTTCTCTTTGGTTCTCCTGAAAGTCAGAGGACTCCCAAGCCTGAGCTACCTTCCTCCTTTCCTTCTTCTTCCTACCTTGAATTCCCCCTTCCAGGCATCACATATTGGCTCTCATCTTTCTGAATTATGATAACTCATCGTTTGAGGTAGATTGCCCCTTCAAGTTGCAGCATTCTCTATTTTCATCATTATCCTAGTGTCAGGTAGTTTTGCCCCATATTCTTGAGATTCCTTAACTGCTTTCAAAAGCTGTTCTTGCTTTCAGCATTGCTAATGACAGACTGCATTTTGCAACTCAGCGTGTGCAGTTTGCCTAATACTTACCTTCCTAACAGAGATTTTTTCTGCATTTGTCATGTGTGGGTAAATTGTGACATTTAGAAAGACAATCCAATCTATCTGGCTTATTCCTGTCTTGTCTACCATGAAAAATCCCAGTGGAATGAAGAATTGAAGAAATTCTGCATTTCTCCCTTGGGGCTAGTGTCTAAGGCTGAATCTACACTGCCTGATGAATCTGCCTTAGGGAATGATCCTTAGCCCATGGGAAAAGTGGTGCACACTTACTTGTTCTTATTTTCCAGCGTAGCAGGACAGTGCAGAGTTGAGGGAGTCAACTTTGGATCACTCTGCTCTGTACTGTCTTGTAGCAGTGATCCCCACAGTGAACTACCCCACAAATTCCACTTGATTGCCATTTTGAAGCGTGTTAGATGGTTTGTTCCTAGAGTAGCATTTTTGCAGCGTGGGAGCTCAGAGGACTCAGGACGCTGTAGTGAGCAGGGGAGGTTAGTTATCTGGTTGTGTAGGTGTGCTGTAATATTCCAGCATTTTCTCCTATGAAATTGTAACACCAAAAGAGAGACTAGCAGGAGGAATCTTCCAAGCAGTGGTACTATGTGTGAGTCTGAGCCCCCCACACCAGCTACACTGCCTTGATATGAAATGTATCAGCGGGTGATGCCAGTAAATGTCAGGTCAGGTTTCTTTTCTTAGCAGGTGAGAAGGACTTGGCTCCTGAGATCTGTTGGGTCTTGCCAGCTTGTGGCCCTGGGAACTTTCTGTTTTCAAGCAACCTTATCAAAGTAAGATAAGGCTGATAATTAAGATAAGATATCCATGGACTATTTATGCTGATATTATCCATGGTATTTATGTTGATAAAATTCTCGAGGCACAGTTTTTCCCGAAACTGGACTTTGGTACTTTTTTGGTGTTTTTGAAGGAGAGCTTGCCTCTATCCTGCTGAATATCACAAGGTGTTCATGTCCACGTTTGTAATATAGGGGTTAAAGCAAGAGTTGTTTCTATCTTTCCTCAGCTGGAAAACTGATTTGAAAGGCCTTGTAGACTTGGTGTCTATTGGCAGACAGCTATCACAAGAAGGGAGTTTGAATACGCATGTGGGTCTGCTCTTGAAGATCTTAATGGGGCAGATAAAGTGGGCATGATTCAGGTTCAGATGCTGAATAAATAGGTCTTGATTCCTTTTCCTTTTTCCTAAATACAGTATTTAGGGACATTTGAAAAGCCCTGGGCAACCTAACTGTCTTGCATGGCCTCCACCACTGGTCCAGAAGGGTTCAGCTTTACCACAGGTCTCAAGTCAGATCTGACAATGTCATCCAGGTATCTCAGGTGTCCTGCACCATCTCAAATGGCACTAAAGGCCTATGTCAAGGCACTAATTGAGACCCTGCATTTGGGGATGGGATTCATCTTCAAAGTGGACACCTAAATGGGAGTGTCTAAATAGAGTTGTATACCTAGCTGTGAGGTAGATTTTAAGCCAATTTTAGCCAGTGGACACTGGTCAGTTAATACAGTCAGTGAAGCCTGCAGAGCTACCTAGCTCACCCTAACCTACATTTAGTCAGCTAATAGCTCTCTAGGTTCCGCTGGGGTGGATTTGGGTGAACTATGATGACAGCTTAGGCACCTAGGGTGGGATACAATGGCCATCTGAGATATCCTAGAGTATCCCTCCTGGCCTAAATAAGGGAACTGAGATCTCAGAAGTCTGGTGTCATATCTGTTCAATTGTGTGCTGGTGTCTCAAATGGCCCTATGCGGTGATGGTGGAGCAATTAAATCCTGCCCTTTACAGATACCCTTACAGATATCTTTATTTGGTGTTGAGCTTATACCAACCCTCTTGACTTTACCTCTGTTCATTTTTTTGGTGTTCTTCCTGGTACCTGGAGCTTTTGCACTTGTGGCTTTTACATCATGCTAGCTACAGTCTTTTGTCTACATCCTCTTACAGCTCCAGCAGATCTAGTGCTGGTTTGTTTTGTACTCTTCTTGCAAATTTATGGCCACAGAGGATTTAGCTCTTATCAGTTGAAAACAAGGAAGGCTTCATGTGACCAACCCACAGTAGCCACCTGTGACTTGTAGCGTTTCAGCTAATTTGGAAGAGAGTTTTCATACCTTCTCTTTCTCTTGAACAACAAATCTATCAGATTAGTAGGTGGAAGGGCATACAGAAGAAAATTGTTCTTCAATTTTGGTTTTCTCTGTTTTGTGATGATTGTTTTTCAGCTTTCGTAGTGAAAGAGTGAAAGCCAGCAGTTTGTGAATCTGTCCTTTCAAAAGTACACCCTTAAGCACACTTAAAGTGGATTTTTTTCCCCTTCATGATATGGGTGATAGACAACAATTGTACACAAGCAATGCATGGCCTGTGAGAAGCAAGCATTTTTGAGTAAACTACCAAATGGTTATTAAGCACACTTGTTGGATATAATACAAGGGACTTTGATATTGTCAAGGATTATGCTAAAAAGGCAAAATGGAAATAATTACTTTAAGGATGATATTAAACTACATTGGGGAGTGAAGGAAATTCTGCAAATTTCAGCAGACCCCATGATTTAAACATACTGAGAAATTAATTGATATGTAACTCTTCCCTTTGTGAAAGTGTCAGGACTTAACCAATATAAAATGAGAAATCCTTCTGCATAATACCAAAGTCCTGATTTGTATTTCCATCCAGGATTTAAGTGGTGAAACTCTGACTCTCTTCAGGTGAACAGGATCTTTCTTTCATGTATGTGGCTCAGAGACAAAGCTTGGTGAATCCTCTGAAGAAGTTCACTAAGCAGTGAAGGTTACACATCCCTTTCTGCTAGTGGTGTCCAATACATGTTCACTATTTGTTGCAACCACCTTCTCCCTTGAATCCCTTTGTCTTCAGAGGCAATCAGACACTGGCCAGCCTGGTGTAAAGGGGAAGATTCATCATAATACACTGTAGCTTGTCTACATGGTGAAGGGTGAGTGTTAACAACAGATGTGTCAGATGTTGTCCTAAAAACGAGGGACATAAATGTCAGGAAGTTTCATTGTTGCTGTCACATGTTTGAGCTCCAGTCTTCTTGCATACATGAACACAGGTAAGTCTTCCTTTCAGTAGTCTTTCTTTACAAGGGAAGTATGGTTTAGCTTCCATTCTTTTATTCCATGACTTTAAATAACATGCTGGTATTAGTTTTGTACTGTACTGTTTTCCTTCCATTCTCTGGGTTTTGGTGGGGAATACATACAATTAGTTTGTGATAAATGTATTTTTATTTCAATTTCCAAATTCTCTTCCACTCAAACAAAGGTAAAGCAGAACTTGAAAGCTGCTGTCCTATAGATAGTTTTCATTAGGAGGTTAGTAAGCACTTCCAGTAAAAGAACTATCCCATTGCCAGGTGGACTTTTCTTCTGAAATCCACTTCGTTAGTTCCCAAATTTTTTGAAGGTCTGTATAAGAAAACTTTGGTCACTTTCTTCTGATACGATGCACAGCCTTAAACATTTAGAATAACGATATTAGATTGGAGATGTTCTTTCTTGTATTTGAGGTGTATTGTATCTAAGGTGTGCTATGCAGTTAAATTTATTAGCAATATTTCTTATATATGTCTGAATATTGTGATGAGATTTCCAGCTATTTTTACATGCATATTTGAGGTATATTGTATCTAAGGTGTGCTATGCAGTTTATTAGCAATATTTCTTATATATGTCTGAATATTGTGATGAGATTTCCAGCTATTTTTACATGCATAGTTGTTCAGACAAAAAGGGCGGGTAGGGTTCATCTTATCTGATTATAGGGAAAAAAAATCTTTAAAATCTTATTCAGAGTTCTAAGAAATCTTAATTTAGAAAAAAACCAACCAAACAGCAACTCGAACCCGTTTAATGGATGTTGCCTTCTGGTAGGATGTGACTTCACACTTCTTGCTCTCCAGTCCCCAGTGAAGGGATTGGTCATTTTTCTGTTTGTTTATGCTGGTTTATTTGATTAAGTATGTTTAAAGTTAAGATATGGAAGCTGTTGTTACCCTTCTGCATTTTGAAAGTGGATACTAGTAGCCTATCTTCTTCAATCAATAGTCTATATGAAGGATTTCACCAACAAATATGAAGATACGGTAAATTAAACAAGAAAATGCTGCTGTTGGTAATTGGCTTAAATTTATTGTCTTTAGATTGGAGCCTCCACTGGAATACATACGATGGATTTTCAGTATGGTAAAAAGGCTGTGAACTGCTGCCTTAGAAAACCATGTTCTCTAGAAATTGATCTTTAAATTAAAGACAGGCTCATCTGTGTACACCTCTAACTTGGAATTGGGAGATATAACTCAAGGGTAGACGTCATGATACTCTTTCTCAAAAGTGTAAGTTTCACTTGTTTCCACATTATGAAAACAGTATTTTGAACATTAAAGGGGAAAAAATACTTTATTTCATTGAAAGTTAAAAGTTTTGTTCCATTGAAAATTGAAAACTTTACAAGGCACTAAATAATATAGAAGTCAAAATACTGTATTTGGAGACTTTAGTAACTTTAACATTCCAGCTGCCTTATTTTGAATAATATTTGGGATAAAATATATGCTAATTCTAATGCACTTACCCATAGGAAAATACTTAAAATTGCATTAGTAGATAAATAAATGGTCACTTACTATAAAACTTGTATTCCTGGACAAAATAAATGTAAATTTCCAAAGACAGTTCATCTCAGTCACCTGGGACATCTGCTTTAGTAAGGAACGAATATCCTTTGAAAGTGCCTGGATTTCTCCACTGGTAACAGATCAGAGCCTCAGAAAGCAATTTAGACTAAATGCCTGTTTTAGGTGAGATAAATTCTAGTCTATTGCTGAGAGCTCAAGTCGGTCATCCATAGATAGGTGCCTTAGGCCATCGTAAATATCCTAAAGTCTCAAACATGTACATGGGGCTGGCAGTTACAACAGAGGAGTTATGGAAGACAAGTAACCTTCTGCAGTAGTAGCAAAAGTGCAGGTAGGATGCCCTAGGACATCTCAAATGGCTTTTGGTGCCTATGGATGGTAACTGAATCAAACCAAAGGGATCATTGCCATTTTAATAATGTAAACTGGTGACTGGCCATCCCCTGAAGTCCTGAACAAACAGAGGTACTTTCTGAAATTCTGAGAGTACCAGTATTGTGGCTCATTGGTTCTTCAAGTTACTCCTTTCTGGCATGCAATAAGGCAGGTTATATATTTAGGCTTTCTATAGGTGATTCTAAATGTGATAGTAAGTGCCATCCCTGTATTCCCTGTCACCCTGTGCTTGTACCAGCAGCAATGACTCTAATATCTGCATTTAGTCTGGGGGGCAATGTCCCTTACTTGACAATCTGCAGCCTAACCAACACAAGAGTATGGTATAACAACACTACAACTCCTCTGTAAGGCTATGGAGCACGTCTGAGTAAGCACTTGTTTAGAAACCGAAATCCATCAGAGAACAGGTCTTGTTAAAGATTCTGACATGGTCTTTGACACAATTGTACTGATGCTGTATCTGAGCTAATGCTGCTTTAGAAGTGGTGCCCATCATTAACTTGCTTCTTGGATAAATCTGAAACTGCTTCATATCAGTCTACCTTGTAATTGCAGAAGAAAGTGAATTCTTGTGTTTCCTGCTTTTGAAGCTTGGAGGACTTGGAGGCAAGCTGGGAAGCAACTTTTACAGTGCAGCTGCCAGCAATACTGCAGAAATCACAGAGACATAGGTTCTTTATCACGGATAATGAAGGAACCTTCATACTGTGTGGAGTCAAGTTCCTTCTCCTGCTAACTAACGAATTTTTTTGCAAGACCTTACATTTGCTAAGTGTCAGAAATAGCAGACATATTCAGCTTTGCTTACCTAGCATTATTGTGAGAGTGTGTTTAAACATCTGTGTGTTTAAATTTACAGCTTTAATGTTACATTCATGTTGCACTTCATTATGGATGCAGCAATGACTGAGGAAACAGAAAGGAAACTGTGAAGAGGCCACGCTTCTTGGTAGCAGCCTAGGAATTAAGATGACAGCATTAATTATTTATGCTGTAGAACGTCTTCATTGGCAGGTGGTGGTGTGAGGAAAGGGAGGAGGTCAAAAACCACATCTACTTATATTTTTATGGTGAAACAGCAGAAGAAATAAGAAGCAAGCAGTTAACCATTACATGTATTTGAAATCAAGGAATGGAGTTGCAAATTGGTTACTGCAGAGTTTTCTTGTCCCACGCATCAGAAAGTACTGTGGTGCTAAATCTAAAATTATCGTGCTTGAGGACAACTTTCAAGAGGAAAAAAAGGCCTAATAAGGACCTCCAGGGAACAGCTTAGTATTTAATAGCTAGAAAAGACAGGACATCACTGGAGATGGCTGGAGTTCCACAGATAATCCTGGCATTGCTTTCGTCCTTTGAATACAGACTGCCATAATCCTTCAAGCAGGACGGAACAATGCCACGAAGATGGATGCTTCAAAATGTCCTGTGAAATAATGGTGAAAATACGTATAGATAAGTCACTCCATCTGTTAACCCAGCTTTTGTTTCTTTGTTTGGAGGGGAGCCTCTGCTTTGAAAAAACAATTGGAAATGTGACAATTACAGATGTGACTTAAAAATAAAATGATGAAAAGATATTTGTAAGACATTTGGATACATGCTAGATAGATAGATAGATAGGTAGAAAGAAAATGGCATATTAGATAGAGGCAATAAAAATGTAGACTGCCAATACTGATGGGAACATTGCATTTTAGGGGAAAAATTATAATGTTATAAGATGCTTGGGAATAATATCTAGTTTAAACAATAACCAGGTAGAACTGAAATACTTTAGCACACTATTATTTGCTCTTTGTGTCAAAATAACAGCTAGTGGTCCTAACAGGGAGAGACCATATTTTACTAGATGTTGAGTAATACAGACAAAACATAATCTTTTCCCAGAAAAGTTAGTTTTCAAGCAGACAGACTAGAAATAGGTGGGATGATATGCAGCTTGTCTGAGGTTACACAGCAGCTATTCCTTAATGCTATGGTCTAGTTACCCATTCATTGGGCAAAATTACATTGCCAACAAACTGTACATATCTGAGCTGTCCCAGTCTCAGTGTTGTGTGTGATGACCTGTAATCATTTTTTGTGACAGAGGAGCTGACTGTGGAATTATCCATAATTATTTTCATAGAATCATAGAATGGTTTGGTTGGAAGGTGCCTTTAAAGATCATCTAGTCTGACTTCCCTGCCATGGGCAGAGGTGTCTTTCATTAGATCAAGCCCCATTCAACCTGACCTTGAACACTTCCAGTGATGGGGCATCCACAACTTCTCTGGGGAAACTGTGCCAGTGCTTCACCACCCTCACGGTGAAGAATTTCTTCTACCCAATCTAAATCTACCCTCTTTCAGTTAAAAACTGTTGCTCCTTGTCCTGTCATTGCAAGTCTTGGTAAAAAGTCTTTCTCCATCTTTCTTATAAGCCCCCATTATATATTGAAAACCCACGACAAGGTCTCCCCAGAGCCTTCTCTTCTCCAGGCTGAACAGCCCCAGCTCTCTCAGCCTGTCTTCATAGGAGAGGTGCTCCAGCCCTCTGATCATTTCCATGGCCCTCCTGCGGACCCACTCCAGCAGGTCCGTGTCTTTCTTGTACTGAGGACCCCAGAGCTGAAGGCAGTACTGCAGGGGGGTCTCACAAGAGCAGAGTAGAGGGGGAGAATCCCCTCCCTCGACCTGCTGGCCGTGTTTACTTTGATGCAGCCCAGGATATGGTTGGCTTTCTGGACTGCAGGCGCACAGTGCCAACTCGTGTCCAGTTTTTCATTCACCAGTACCTCTAAGTCCTTCTGCATAGGGCTACTCTCAATCCATTCATCCCCCAGCCTCTATCGGTATTGGGGATTGCCCCAACCCATGTGCAGGACCTTGCACTTGGCCTTGCTGAACTTCATGAGGTTCACACAGACCCACTCCTCAAGCCTGGCAAGGTCCCCTCTAGATGGTATCCCTCTAGCAAATCAGTGGCATCACTCAGCTTGGTGTGCTTGAGGGAACTTTTTCTGAACTTTCAGTTCTTTTCTGAAATTTAAGTCCTGTATTCTTAGGAAATAGTTGATGCAGTCTGTTGCTGGCTGCTAAAATATTTGAGCCATGGTACTTTGTGAGATTCTACAATTTAGGGTCTTTTTCAACCAAACACAAATCTTCAAGCAACTGAGATTTCATTTCAGCACTTCCTCTGTGTGGTAACAATCCCCTTGGGAAAGTCCTCTGATAGTCCTGTACCAGCTGGCTGCAGAGGTTTCCCTTCTTGAGTCTCCAGGTACCTCCCATCAACACCTATCGGCAATTCTCTCAGATTAGGCTTTTAAAAATAATTTATCTTTTTTTACATAAAAGCATAAGTTTGCCCTCTCAAGAAACAGTTATACTATATTTTAAATTATTTTTCATAATGAAGGTTTGTAACTCCTAATTATGATAATGGAAGCATAATTATTTTTTTGAAATGTTATAAATATAGTGTGTATGTATGTATAAATATATACATATATACCTATAAAGTTATACACAAACCCTACAATAAACACTAGGCTTGCATGCGGTAGTTAAGAAATAAACAACTATACATTATACCTAAGAAGAGGAATGAAAAAAGATAGAAAATTGACATATCTGGCTGCCTAGTTACTGATGACTTCTTGAACCCCAGATTGGGATACTGTGATTTTCTTTCTGTTGATTCTGTCAGGACTCAGATACACTTGGATTTTGGTTTTCTTGATGTGCTGCTGTGGGGCTCCTCTGATCTTAGCATGGCCAGTCATGTAGTCTGCCAAGAGAGAGAAAAGAACCCCTTTAGAGAGGGATCTGTAGCACTCTAAGCCAGGTCTTTGTGTTGGATGTTCATGGCAAGATGCTGGCAGTGGGGGGGCTGCAGGGGTGGTTTTTGTGAGAAGACATCAGAGGCTGCCCCCAATGTCAGATAGAGACAGTTCCAGCTGGCTCCAAGATGGACCCGCCACTGGCCAAAGCTGAGCCAATCAGTTGGTAACGCCTCTGCGATAACATATTTAAGATAAGAAAAGGTAAAAAATACTGCACAACAGCAGCTGGGAGAGAGGAGTGAGAAAATGTGAAACAACTCTGCAGATGCCAAGGTCATTGAAGAAGGAGGAGGAGGTGCTCCGTGGTGGGACAGATATCCACTGCAGCCCATAGAGAGGACCATGGTGGACCACATACCACCCTGCAGCACATGGAGACCCCACGCCAGAGCAGGCTTCTGGCAGGAACTGCAGCCCATGGAGAGGAGCCCAGGCAGGGGCAGGCATTCT
>NW_009610103.1:18387-34491 GCF_000690535.1 Cariama cristata
CCCGTGGGGGACCCACAGTGGAGCAGCCTGTTCTTGAAGGACTGTACTCCATGGAAAGGACTCATGCTGGAGCAGTTCTTGAAGGTCTGCAGCCTGAAGGAAGGACCCGCTCTGGAGCAGGGGAAAAGTGTGAGGAAGGAATGGCAGAGAGGAGCTTTATGGACTGACCACAACCCCCATTCCCCCTCTCCCTGGGCTGTTTGGAGGCGGTGGTGGTGGAGGAGTTGGGAATGAAGGAGTGAAGTGGAGCCTGGGAAGAAAAAGAAGGAGCAAGGGTGAAGGTGTTTTCATTTCTGTTCTTGTTTTTCATCATCCAACTCTATTTTTATTTTAATTTTCCCCTAGTTGAGTCTGTTGGTAAGTGATCTCCCTGTCTTTATCTCGACCGATGAGGTTTCTCATCCTATTTTCTCCCTCATTCTGCTGAGGAGGGGGAGTGAGAGAGAGGCTGGGTGGATGTTTGGCAGCTGACCAAGGTCAATTCACCACAGTGTCAATGGAATAGGAATAGGAAACTGAATCCCCTTTTGGCAATGTTTGTCTCTCCATCTGCTATATTGCTAAGGTATTCTCAGGCGATATGTAAAATCCAGTTTATATAACATGGTTCTAATTTACTGACGAACTCACCTGAGACATGAAAAGTAGTTAAATAAATTTAAAAAATATTTTGAAAACTCTTCCCCTTTGTGCGCAATTGGAAGTATGTGTGTTCATGCATATGTATGTGTGAATTTAATCTATGTCCCTATCAATATGTCTGTTGTGAATGTGCATCTTCATCTGCATACACACCTACAAAGAGGCCTTCCCAGTTCACATAGAAGCTAATGATCATGCGGAGTTAACCAGAAGCAACAATGTCTTTTCCTTGTTTAAAGAAATGCTCAGCCCATAAGGATTCTGGACATCATTTAACTCAGGCTTGAGTTATATTGGCCTCTTCTCCATTTGAATAGACTTCAATTCCATAGAAACTACTGCTGGTATGTCAAACTGTACAGTTTGCAGATCCTGTAACAACCTGTAAATGCCTTGTTTTCTAAGAAATAGATGTACTTAATTTCTGTTTTGTCCAGTTGTAGTGTTTGTGTACACTTGCCTGTATAGAGAACATTTAAAAATCATTTTTCCATAACATAAGCTACTTTCTAACTGACAAAGTAATATTTAATTTTTCCATTTTATCATCACTATAAAAAATGGTATCATATTGTCTCATTTAATTCTCAAATGAGAATTAATAGCCCATTACTCACAGTCATTCTAATACTCTCACACTGCCTATCTTTAGAGAGGAGTGAGCTCTAAGAGGAAAAGTTTTGCCTCTTATTCACTCCTTCCCTTTCTGTGGCAGAGGATTCTCCAGTAGTTCCAGATGTGCTTCTCTTCTGTGCCAACGGTGTTGTGTAGGGTGACGCAAGTGCTTGCCCTCTTAGTTTTAGTCAGAACAACTACATCTTCACCAGTAAACTGAACAGGGCCAAATCACAGGGTCCAACAGTGGCATACAGTGAACCCTGCAATTAATCATTGATTAATACATGTAATTTTGGAGCTGTGCAAACTAGCCCTCTGCAAACAAGCCCTCTGCCAGATGATGACTGAGTGTTGTTCAGGAGAAAGACTGAGCCAGGAATGGTTCTTAGTGTGTGTTTTGGAAGAAGGAGGAAAAAGATGAGTTTTGGTGTACAGGTACCCACTGTGCTCTGCCATTTCAATCATGGCCAGTAAACAGACACTGGCCCACTTAATCTTCTAGTGTGGGTATAACCTTAGCCAATCCTGCTGTCCACTGCTAGACTGGGGTTAGCAGTGAATATCTCAACCCTTCTGACACCATGCCTCATAAGGGAGAGATGGACAACATGGTGTCAGTCGTCTTCTTGGAAATAATGCAATTCAAGAGATTCACTGTCCATCCAAAATTTTTTTAGAAGAAGGATACTACGATACTTTTGTCAAAGAGAGGAGCTGTAGTATGAAAACAAGGAAATAGATAGGACTGTTACCCACATAGTGGTCAGTGGGTTCAATCGTCTTACAAACCTGACTTGCCCTACCATTCAAGTCATGGTGCATAGGAAATGCATCATTCAAGAGGCATTTGAGATGCTATTTTGTATAAAGAGGACTGAACTACCTAGACTAGAAGATTTTCTTTGCAACAAACAATTTGGAAGCCATCTATTTTACGCTCTGACTGGATCACATGCTGGAAGTTAATCCAAGCCTAATGAAGATGTTTGTTATATTAGCTTTAAAGGGCAGGATGAGATGTTCAAATATAGGTACAATTCTTCTGTCTTCTGCATACAGTCCGAATGTTTTAGAGTCTTCCATCACAAAATATTTTTTTCTTCCTAATGGAAGTGACGATAACAAGTGGGACTTTTAAAAATTTTTTTTCCTATTGCTGATGAAATGTATGTCACAGAATGCTAACAGACTCACTTTGCAATATTTTGTAGACCACCAAAGAGCAAGTTATTATCTGGAATAACAAAGTCATGTCTGCAAAAACATATATGGTTAGGTCGATAAGCTATGGAAAATGATTTTTTAAATCTTTTCACTATGTCAATTTCCAGCAGAAAGGATGTGTGGAAGAGTGAGCTGCTGAATAATTCTGTATTTTGTGTGTCAAATGCCTGTCTAAATAACAAGACAGAGTCAGGTAGAATAGCAGTGTTTCAGAAATCATGAAGCTAAATAAAAAGAAATGAGTGTTGAAGTATGGCAGAAAGACTGGAAGGGTAATAGAGTAGGAGAAATGAAAGAGGATAAAGCTTGTTACACAAATAGGTTGTTGAAAGAAGAGGGGTAAAGGAAGAAAAATAATCAAAAGATTCATAGTGTAAGTAGAGTAGAAGCAAGAAAACAGACAATAATAATTTACTTAATGAGAAAAACCAAATAAGTAAATAATTATGTTAATTGATTTGGGAGATGACTAATATGGACAGAATGGTTTTGGACTGGAAAGCAGAAAAAGGATAGGATAATTATGACAGTATGGAATGTGAGGTAAAAGAATTTAGAGGGACAGACTTCAAGAAGAAAAAGAGAAGTACATTAAGGAGATGTGAATTAAGTGACACAGACCTGCCGAACCTGTGAGAGAGTCAAGATACTTAAGTCAGAAGTTATTCTAGGAAATGTAATTCTCTATACACTGTAACTGCAATGAATGTATGAAGCGTGAAGCTTGCTAAGAAAACTAAGCCAAGGGTATTTTCTGAGTCATTATGGATGATGTAGCTACTGCACCACTGGTACAGTACCAGTTTCTATTCTGCAGTGCACTGCTAATCACTCGATACTCAGTTGGCAGACCAGACAAACCAGCTGCCAAAGAGACATCTTTTCATCCCCTGTGCTTCTTGAGCAATGGTTGAGAGGGGAGTTTCTCCGGTGCAGGAGCTATTTAACCCAAGCACTCTCAGTTCTGGTAAACTTTGAGTAAAAGAAATTGAGAGCTAGGAATTAGAAGCTGAGGTAGCTAAATATGCTGGCAGTTGTGTTAATAGCCGTTTCCTCAGCTGGTTTTTAAACATTTGTAAAGGAAGACGTAAAAAAGAACTTGTTTTTACTGCCATCAGGTGTGCAAGAATGCAAATAAATGCTGTTCTCACCTGCAGCTTGCGAAGTCGATGGCAAGATTCCCTTTGCTCCCAGGGCAGTTTGGCCAAGGCCCATCGGCGATGACCTAGTGTGCTTTGTCCATGCATTGTACAGCCAGCCTCCTCTTCAGGAAATCCTACAGAAATAAGTGAGCAAAGCAGAATAATCCCATTAAATACCTATTGCATCCCATACGCTACATATAACTGACAGATGACTTTCAGTTTTCACTCCCATGCTGTAGTAGCAAGTAGGTGAATTGATTGTTAATGACAAAAATTATAATATGAGGAACGGTGACCACACATTTGTGAAATTCATGTGTTCCAAGGGTTCTGAACTTAGCTAGGTGACACTGACATAATAATATCTAAGAACGAAAATGGTACAGGTATAGCTTCGGAAAGGAGCGTGAAACGTCATACCAATGTCAGGATATGCTTCTTCCAGTGCAAGATGGCTAAGCTTGAAGAGTGTCTTTTGTTCCTAAAGCCTCTAACAGCCCTGGGCAGTGGCATCCCTTAAAAGTTTGATGCTATGTTTGCATGTATTTCATGGTATTGGCTGTGCCTGTAATACTAAGATTGTTGATTCTTCCGTAAGTACCATGAGAAGAGAGCAGCAATGTTAATGTAGGTGAGGCCTCTCTCTTGCATTAGCTTCTAGTGATGCGCAATAAAAAGGCTTGATAAATTAGAAGCTTTTGTGAGTAAGCCGTAAATAATACTGAAGCCTGTATGTTTATTAAAAAATTTAAATATACTTCAACAGATAATTTTTGTCAGAGTAACATTTGAAAAAGCACACCTGAACAATTCCATTCTGGGTAGCTGGTGAAGAAAAAAATAATTGTTTCTATAAACTAAATAAATCTCTTCTTGTGCCAAAGCTACAGAAGACAAATCTTTATTCAAATAGGTAGTGAAGTAATAAACCTGTTTAAGAGACAAATTTAATGTTTTTTGTGACTATATATTTGCAATAATTGTTTATATTTTTATTTTAGTAGTAGTTTTACTAGAAAGAAGTTTGTTCCTTAAAAAAATCTTGTTAATTCCAGCAATAGAATAAAGAATTACAGTAGCATTCCTTGTGGAACTATTCTTCATAGATCTGTTTTTGTCTCAGAATTGAGAACAAAACAGCATGAAATTATGCAGCAATGACTATAAGCATCAAAAAAAGGGGGAAGAACTGTTTAATTTGATCCAGGCATAAATTTCTAGAAATAATGGTAAGAGCCACACTGTTGTTGTAAAAAGAGAGTCAGGACTGTCCTATTATGTTATGTTTGTATTGCATTGAACATAGTAACAGCTTGATTAATAGCTGTTTTTTCTAGGCACAGTCACAATGCAATTTAGCATGAAGCACTTTATTATTAACTTTCAAAAGTACTTAGCCACCTTAGTCCCAGTTTGAAAAAAATTTTTGGTGGCTGGACAATGAAACATTCATTCTGTAACTTGTGGTCTCTGAACCACCATATACTCTGTGTCTGAAAAATAAACACAGACTGTTAATTCTAGGTGTTCAGAACCCCGTCTGGTCAGATGCCTTATGGTGCCGAAAGTCCCTGGAGGGACAACTGCACCCCTTCAGGAGCCTGGCTGGGCACTTAGGGTAGAAGCATCATTCTTTTCTCCCTCTACAGACAGTGGGAAAGGGTAGGAACCAACAGCAGCTAGGCTTTTAGATAAAGAAGGGTGTACATGGTCTTTTGAAGGTAAATATGAACTTGTTCTTCTGATACTGCATGCCAAACTGAAATCTACTCATCAAAAGCATCTGTTAGCTCATGGCCTCTCTTCTTCTAGAGCAAGCTCATATCAAACCCTGTTATAAATCACTGAGCTTAGGGATTTTTATCTCATTGCCAAATCTGGCACTAAATTTCATATGTATTGGTGTATTTGAACATTGCCAGTATTCAAGCTTTGTATCTTGAATTATGGTGAGGTAGTGAAGTGTAGCTTCCAGCAGCTACAGTTATATAGCAGTTTTTATGGCAGTATGGCTTATGCTATATTCAGGAAAAAAAGCCAAAACCTGTTAGTATAAAGAGTCTTCTCACAGGTATAACTCAGCTGCACTTCTGTTTCACCAGCTTAGTTAAAAAGAAAATACAACAAACTTTTTTTTTTTTAAAAAATGTTGTTTCACACCTAAACAACATCTGATCAAATATAAACTTACATTTTAGATCTCTGTATCTGAGTGATCACTATGAGAAAGAAGGAAAAGTGGAGCAGTTTGGTTAGCGAAATGTACATGTCTGCTTCAGGACAAGATGAACACAGAATAACAATGCCCATTTCTCTCTGTTGACTAAACAATCACTTCAGCAGCTATATCTGCTGTAAGATGCCTGCATTGTATCTGAGGAATATCATGCTAGCTATGTAAAAATTGTGTAAACTGTCATCTAGGCTCTCCATAATCAACAGGGAGAGACAGTCACCCCCAAATATAGTGCTCATCTTCCTCATCTCAAAGAAAAGAAGAAGAGAAAAAACAAGAAAAAGAAAAAAAAAGAAAAAAAAGGAAGATAAGGCTGCTTGGGGCTCTGTCCAGTTGGTTTTTGAGTATCACCACTCCTCTCAGATTTTCTATCACCTGCAAATGCACTTAGGGTGCACTCTGTCCTGTCATCCAGGTCATTAGTGAGCATGTTGAACAGTATTGACTCCACTGTGGACCCTGGTGCACATCACTAGTGACTGGTCTCCCATTGGTCTTTGTGCCACTGATCACAACCCCTTGAACCCAGCAGTTCATCTCGTTTTTCATTCACCTCAGTGTCTACTTATCAAGCCTGTACTTCGTTAGTTTGAGGTTGTTATGGGAGATAGCGTCAAAAGCCTTGCTAAGGTCAAGAAAACAAATATCCACTGCTCTGCTGTCATCCACTTAGATAGTCATGTCTTTGTAGAAGGCTATGAGTTAGGTCAAGCATGATTTCCTCTTCAGAAATCCATGCTGATTGATTAATCTAAATGACCTTCCTGTCCTCAATGTTTTTGGAAGTACTTCCCAGGTAGATCTGCTCCATCATCTTCAAAGGCAAAGAGTTGAGTCTGATCAGCCTGTTGTTCCCCAGGTCCTTCTTCTTGAGGTTAGAAGAAACATTTTCTTTCTCCTAGTTGTCAGGAATCTCTGGTGATTGCCGTGACCTATCAAAGAGGTTGGTCAGCTCCCTCAGCATTCATGGGTGTATCCTGTCAGGTCTGATGGACTTGTGTATGTCCAGCTTGTTTAAGTGTTCCCTAACCTGATCCTCCTCCAGTGAGGGTAGGTCTTCCTTGCTCCAGACTTTCCCATCGGCCTCATGGACCTGGGATTGCTAAAGGCAAGTAAAGTTTGAAGAAAAGAAGGTATTGAATAACTCACCCTTTTCCACATCCATTGCCATCAAGCTGGCATTCAGCAGTGGGCCCCCATTTTTCCTGGTCTTTCTTTTGCAACCAGTATACCTGAAGAAACCCTTCTTACTGCCTTTCACATCACTTGCCAGATTTAGTTCCAGGTGGGCTTTGGCTCTCCTAATTCCGTTCCTCCTTGCCACCCTGACCTGTCATTCCTAAAGAACTTTTATCCATCTGTTGCAGCACTCCAGCTGTGTGCGCTATCCCACCATATTTGTATTTCAACAAGACTTTCATTTGACAACTGCACACATACCTCTTGTTCCTCCAGTTTGTTCCCCATGCTGTGCACACTCTGTGCACATACTTCAAAACACCCAGTTGTACTGATTTCCCAGAAAAGGCATGAGAACTTCTCCTCTGATACTGTCCTGTAGTCACTCCCTTATTTATGTGCATATGGTTGAGGTGATCACCCTTCAGCCCTGTTTTGATGATTGTGAGATCTCTTCTGCCCACATGACACCCTTTGCTTGCCATCCCAGTCCACCACTTCCTCACTTGATAGTTAGTTGTTGTATCCCATCTGCATTTTTCCTAGTTTTAAGATCTCACCAGGCTGGCCAGCATACTGGCAAAGATGCATTTGCCCTGCTTGTTCAGATGAATTCCCTGCCTTACAAGAAATCCTCAGATTCTTGGTCCTCAGAGAAGGTCCTGTGGTCATAAAAGCAGAATCCCTTGTTGTGAATACCAGTTGTGCAACAAGTTGTTGATCCACAAAATCCATTCACTCCTTCTCCAGCACTTCACCCTCACTGACAGGAAGGAGGAGAAAGCCTGTCTGAACTCCCATGCTTTTGGACCATAATCATCCAAGGGTCAGATGAGCCTTAGATGTTTGTCCACAGTGCCCCAGATCTAGAGCTTCCTGGATGTCATATCCTCCTGTAGTTACCCTCATGGGGCAGAACCAGCACCCTGATGCTCCTTGAAGGGTTTGCAGGAATCCTTCAGTGGTCTTAGGTAAGTTCCCAGAATCATAGAATACACTGCGTTGGAAGGGACCTTTAAGGGTCATCTAGTCCAACCTCCTTGCAATGAGCAGGGGCAATGATCAGGTTGCTCAGAGCCCTGTCCAGCCTGTCCTTGAATGTTTCCAGGAATGGGGCATCTGCCACCTCTCTGGGAAACCTGTTCCAGGGTTTCACCACCCTTATTGTGAAAAATTTCTTTCTTATATCTAGTCTGAATCTACCTTCCTTTAATTTAAAACCATTACCCCTTGTCCTGTCACAACAGGCCTTGCTAAAAAGTCCCTCCTCATCTTTCTTATAAGTCCCCTTTAAGTACTGGAAGGCTGCTCTAAGGTGTTCTCGGAGCCTTCTGTTCTGCAGTCTGAACAACCCCACCTCTCTCAGCCTGTCTTCATAGGAGAGGTGCTCCAGCCCTCTGATCATCTTCGTGGCCTCCTCTGGACTCGCTCCAGCAGGTCCATGTCCTTCTTGTGTTGGGAGCCCCAGAGCTGAAGGCAGTACTGCAGGGGGGATCTCACCAGAGCGGAGTAGAGGGGGAGAATCCCCTCCCTTGACCTGCTGGTCACACTGCTTGTGATGCAGCCCAGAATATGGTTGGCCTTCTGGGCTGCGAGCACACAGTGCTGACTCATGTCCAGTTTTTCATTCACCAGTACCCCCAAGTCCTTCTCCACGGGGCTGTTCTCAATCACTTAATTCCCCAGCCTGTATTGATACCTGGGGTTGCCCTGACCCATGTGCGAGACCTTGCACTTGGCCTTGTTGAAGCTCATGAGGTTTACACAGACCTACTTCTCGAGCTTGTCCGAGTCCCTCTGGATGGCATCCCGTCCCTCAGGCATGTCAACTGTACCACTCAAGAAGTTCTAGAAGATCTCAGAACAGAACCAAGAAACTGCTGTCTCTCTTGGTGGTGCCCTAGATCCCGAGTTCCAGGCCAGATCCTCCATTTTGAGAATAATTCAAAACTCCTTGTCAGACTGACTTTTAAGTCTGTTTGCTTTTATTAAAGAAGAGGTTCACATGACAGACTGATTTTTTTTTTAATTTGTCAAAAATTCCAAATAATTTTTTGTTGTTTTTTCCTCATTTGGCAATGAATCAAAAATTTCTTCACTCCAACAGATTCAGAAGAAAGAAGAAAACACAAGCCCTGCAGCTGCTTATGTGACATCATCTGGAAATGATAGTTTGGTGACTCCCTTTCCCCTTCCTTCCTTTCCTCCCCATTGCCCTCCTTTCCTCTGATTTCCCACCCTTTGCCTTCTTCCTCCTTTCCTTTTTTCCTCTCTTCCTTTATTATATCTGAACTTTGCCTTTAAATATTAGAACCAATTTGTAGCTGAGCAGTGTGCAGTCTGAATTCTTACCTGAACATTCTTTTTTTTTTCTTTCTGTCTTGGAGGGGAAATTGTCAAAATAATACTTCTCTGGCTAACATGGGAAGAGATTTGAGACAATCATGCTAATATACATGGGGAGAACAGCACTATGGTCAGTCTTAGGAACTGAAATGTGTGGGGATTCAACAAACTCCCAATTCTCCAAATATTTAGTGCAGGGAGCTGCCCCGAAGTCAATCCGTACTCCATAGGCAAGAAAGTGAAAGGCTGTTCCTTGAAATTACAAATGCAGTTAGTTAATGCCATCGATTTTTGATTTAAACTAATTCAGTAACTTGTGAGAAAAATGAATTGTTTCCTTGGTGGTACTTTCATGCATAAAGCTGTAGATAGCACAATATCTGAGTAATAGACACCAGAAACAGATATCACTGATGGCATAATTATGCATTTACTGTAGTTTCAGATTTATCAGCACATAAAGTACTTGGATTACTGATTGTTCCACAGTGTTAACACAGTTAGGGCAATTTGATTTCATCTAAACATATTAAAATCAATGCTCACTGTTTGGTTTAATTTCAAGCATAAATACTACCAAGGGTTTTCAAGATGTAGAAAGCAGTTTCTTAGTGAAATGCATATTTCATAGTGTGTGTCACTTGTCCATTATTTGGCTGCAGAGTGATATATCAATTGAGAAAGCTGGTAACGAACGACAAGTCACTCAATGAAGCATCAAATAACAGTAAATGAGAATTTTTTGCTGTCAATTCAAATTCAATCAAACCCAGCTCACTTTATTATTTTGTACAAAGTTACGAAACTGCATTTGGAATTTATTCTCTTTCCTGTGACCTTTTGTGGTTTTCTTTCTTTTAAAATGTAAATTACTGTAAATGCAGCTTCCAGTTTCAGGAGTATTTAACTGAAGACTACTATTCTAGCCACATCAGAAGGTACGTTTTTTTAATGCAAATGCTTAATATCTTCTGTGATTATGGCATTTAAATCAAGGTTTTTTTCTATTGCAGATCTTTTCTGTTCTGGTTTCTGCTATTTCTGCAACAACTACATTTTTGTCTCTCTAGTGTTTCTAATTACCCTTCTGGTAATCTCCATGCCTTTCTTCTGTTTTTATCCTCTTCAGCTCTTATGTGCTTTTTCTCACTGTTGACCAATCTTACCTTCTGTCTTTTGTGTCACTATCAATACACATACTTATCCATCTGCTCCTTGAAACAGTTGCAATGACATACGTTCTTGCCTGCTTAACTATTACTTGTGCATAAAAAGCATTATTTTACAAGTTCCTCATCTTTTACATCCCTCTGGCTCATGTATGTGTGACTTATATACATCCTTTTTATATCGTTTCACTTGAAGATCTATATATGATGAGTACGACTGGACTTCCAGTGTATGTAACATGAAAAAGCAGAATAGGTGCATCATCTTCCTTTTGTTGCTAGAAACAGACTGAGCTCTGATACCTAAAGAGAGTTGAAACTGGGAGAATAACAAATGGTGAAGAGTACGATATGGATGTTTGGGATTAGGTCACATATTTATGATATTTAACCCTTAATAAAAGAGTTGTTATGTAAAGAGGTTCTTCTTCAAAACATTTTCTCTTCTGGAAGCCTTTGATGACTATGGTTGCTGTGATTTGGAAATTATTGATCATCTTTGGTATTAAAAGTACTTCAAGCAAATGTCATTTGAGTAGGTCAGAGCAAGTACAACAAAACTACTGTATATAGCAGTTTAATATGTTGTAATGACTGGTTTAACATCGTTAAGGTAGTCTGTTTAAGCAGAGAGGAAATTTAACAGTTGTTTTGAAGCTTTGATGCAATTCACATTTGTTCTCTAAATGAAGTTTAAAGTGATTAATGAAAAAATGTCAGTGGTAGGAGTTACACGAACAGAAGTACAATAAAGAACTGATGACACCAATTCACCACCTCTGGAGTTCAAAACATGGGACTGTACAGATCATGGTTTGAGCACTTTCTGAATGTACCATGGTCTTAGGTCTCGAATATGTCATTGTATTCTTTAAGTCCTTTCTGCTGACAGAACAGTAGTATAATCCAAGTTGGAGGGGATTCCCTGGTCTAACTCCCCACTCAAAGCAGTTCAGCTACAGCAAGCTGCTTGGGGCCGTGTCCACTCAGCCTGAACAAACTGTCTCAGTCTCCACTTTGTATTGTGAACGCCAAGGCCTTAACTCTCTTGCTGGCCCCTCACTGGATTTGGTCCAGTAGTCAATATCTTTCTTTTACTGGCGAGTTCAAAACTGAACATTACTCCAGATGCAGTCAGAGAGGTGTCTAATAGTGAGGAATAATCATGTCATTTGACGTGCTGGCTAGTTTTACCAACACAGCTCAGTATGCAATTGGTCTTCACCTCTGCAAGAGCATGGTGCTGCCAAATACTTAACTTATTGTCTACCAGAATCACTAGGTTACCTTTTCCAAGCTGCTTTCTAGCCTGTTAGCAGTCTATACAAATCCATGGAGTTATTCTGTCACAGGTATGGGACTTTGCAGATTTCTTTCAGCCCCTTTCTCTAGGCTATTGAGATCCCTCTGAATGGCTCCCCTCCAGCATATTGACTGTGCCTCCTGTTTTGAGGTCATTCATGAAATTGCTGAAGATGTCTTCCACCACATTGTTTGGGATGCTAATCAAGTTGTTATTGGGCCTCGCATGAAGCCTTAAGGAATGCTACTTGTAACCAGATACCTGTTGGTTATTGTGCAGCTGGTCACTACTCTTTGAGTCTGTCTATCCTTTAATATCCAGTCAAATTTTCATGACCTAGCTGAGTACCATGTCCACTGTACTTTGCACTTGTGATTTGAAAATCCTGGCATATAGCATTAGGAATGTATAGTAGGCTTTAGGCTAGGATTCTCCAAAGTTCTGACATAATAACAAAAACATATGTATATATGAACAGGAGCTCCAAATCAGGACAAAGCCAATTCACTGTATGATGCTGGAGGTGTGTTGTAATTCCAAAGAATGGCCATGCTGTGGGGGAATTAAAGAGGAAAAAGTATTTTGTTTGCGTTTCTGCCATAATATGCTATGCATCGCAACTGTCATTTTCAGTGCATTAGCAATGATAAAGTTGCCACTGTTTTTATAACACGAAAAATTAGTGTCTGATTTTTCTTTATTTGTGCAAAGCTTTTCTGAAAATGGTGTTAATGTTAGCAGAAACATTTCCTACAATGCTCTATAATATTGAGCTGTTCTCTGCACCGCCACTGTTTACAGCATTTGAGCTTTCTTGCTTAATTTTGATGTAGTAAGTAGCAATATTTATAGTGTGTGTGTCAATGATGGATTTTTTTTTTTTATTTTGCAGTTTGACCCCTTACATATTTTGTAGTTTTTCAGTCTACATGGCTTTAACTACAGGTTTGTTAAAATCAGGAAAAAAAACCCAACCCTGAAACAGAACAAAAAATTGCCATAAGACGAGGAACTAAGGGACTTATACATCAGTGTCATGCTGAGCACCAGTATAGCCCTTTGAGCTCTCTCTCAAACCAGGTTTGCAGCACATTTAAGCAGTGAACCCGGGAAGACGGTGCTGAAGCCCAGGTGCAGAGCACAGGTGAACCTTCTGCCTACGCAAGCGCAGCAGCCCGGGAAGGGGTAAGGCACAAGTGGCTGTTTTCACCGCTGCTCTGCCCGCTGAGGGGTTGTGGGGAGCATCCTGCTCATTGCTGTGCTTGAGAGTCCCTGTGGGTGGCCCTATAGCAAAGGTCGGGAGGAGAAGCTCCAAATTGCAGTGGCCTCACAGCTGTTCCTTGGAGGTGGTGTAGATTGTCTTCTACCCTTAGTACGCAATGTAAAGAAAATAAAGTGGTGTTACAGCTTTTCAGTTACAGGGCTTTGTACTCAGATTTTTTTTATTCTTCAGTGTGCAACTGTTCACACCCTACTAGGGACGTATTGGCTAAATACTTTGTTTAAAACTAACCCATTTTATAGAGAATTTCCCTTTCAAGTTAATAAGGAAAACAACATGAAGATCCAGATTCTACCTTTTTTAAAGAAGTATTACTTAAAGAGGAAGTATATCTGTGCTGTACTATTTATTACATTATATTTTATGATTCTTTGGTGTGAACAAATCAAAATTGACTGTTTTGCCAATATTAATTCCCCACTGGTGCATCTCACAGTGCAGTCTCTTCCAGGGACAGGTCCAGTTCCTCAGGGAAGTAAATAACTCAATGATTTACTGATAAAGCCACCCAGTATATATATCACCCGTGTCTCATACATCACTGTCACAGGCAGCAGCTTGCCTTGCTAAGTGATTCTGTGTTGCTCTTTTTGGACTTCTTTCTCCTGTAAAGACTGGATTTAGTTTTAAAATATAATTCTATAAACTTGAACATAATGATTGTCTTTGTGAATTTATGGATGGCTCAATATTTAAAAAAATGTTGATAACTGTCAGTAACTGTGCTGTGGATTCTACTCATGCATTTCAGGATTGTGCTGCGAATCCCTTAGAACCTTTTAACATTTATGCTGTGATAAGATATTTACAAAATCAAGGAGTCCTACTTACATTTTAAAGATTAGGAATAAAGCATAGATAATCCAAGGCTATATCTAAACTGCTAAATAAAAAAAAAAATAGTCAGGGATTTCAAACACATAAACTGGTCCAGTTTTGAGACTGTACTCTTAAAAAACTCTGTGTGCAAACTAGAGACGCTTGTCAATAGCTCTTGCAGAAAAAGTTATGATCAAGTTCAGAGAGATTCCCAGATTATTTATAGTTCAGAATTACTTCAAAGAAATGTTGCCCTAAATTTGAGAGGGATTACAGTTGCTGATCTCAGCAATAAGGCTTGGATTCATAACACCTGAAGGCACTACATTGACCTACAGCAAGAACAACCTAATCAAAATCCAGGATCTGAGCCTACTTTTCTTGAATTCTGCCCTCTGAAAACAGCAAGGATGAAGGGGAGTGTTTTCTGCTTAATTAAATGCATTCAGTGTTCTTAATTCACTGCATCCAGGAATGGTAGTTTGGATGTATCCCACCTAACTCCAGGTATTCACTTAAAATGACTGAACTGAGACTGTAGTCAGAGAGTTTGTACCTTGTCAGTGGGGAGATGAGCCCCTCCAGGAGGCAATTCAGATCATTGGAGTCTGGGCTTAGTCCTGGTTTATGGCTATGACCTTCTGAGGCTCAGGAGCACTGGGATAAACGCCTCTTCAAGACTTGCACACTCTTGTCTCCACTGGGAATAGGAGTATCTGGATTGCCTGTCAATTTGGATTTGGCTTTACAGCCCCAAGGGACAGTGCTGGTAATCTAGGAGGGATGGTACAAAGGGTGGTTCAGGCCCTGAGTCTTTTCAATTAAAGACATCAAGCATACTAAATAATCTGTGCTGTGTTTACCTGAGTTTGCCTCTTGTTATTCTTATATAGCATTGCTTGCAACTTGAAAATGGAAAGATTTACTTTCGTACTATAGTAGATCATTTATGCTGCCTCCCCCATCCCCTGAGGAAACCTCTAACAAAACAAAACCACTCAACAGTTCCCTCAGCTGCCTAAATCCTAGGGTTACTCTACGTCTTTGACACAGGATTTTTGGCACCTCTGCGTATCTTTACATTCAGAGGTATAAAAAAATAAGTGAAGGCTAGGAGGCCAGGCTGAGTGTGGCACCCCACTTGTCCACCCCACTGAATTGCTGTCACGTTCCTTAGATGTATTTTGGGCTCCTTGGGTAAGCTCCCCCCAGACGCCTCTGTTTGAAGGCACTAGCTATGAGCAGAATGGGCTGCGGTCCGTTGGTGCCATTTGACCTTGGACCAGGGATTGCTCTTTGGCCTCTTTTTTTAGCAGCATGAACAATATATGCCTAACTACTTATGACTGCAAAACACTACACATACATGAAATTCAGGCTTTTTTCCACCCCTAGCCCTGATAAATATGTTCAGCATGGAAACCCTTTATCCATACCTCCATCAATGGTCTTTCTTTACTGGGGGACACTTAGCATGTAACTGACAACACATACGCTGTGCTGGCTAAAAGCCACCTCTGGGACTAGTTGAGCCATGTACAGCTTCAGTAGAGTAACATGCCCCTGAAGCTGGTGTCATCAGAAAGGAAAAAGAGTACATTTGGTGGAGAATGTATTTGTCCTTAAGTTGGCATTTAACTCGCTTGTAAGAAGGAAGTGCCTGGTTTTATTATTTTTAAAAGATAATCAGCTAAAAAGCAGTGATTGCTACAGTGCAGTAGACATTGTCTGAATGTAGCTTGTGTTCTGAAGGTTGTAATTAAACTGTTTGGGACCCATATATGGTGCTTTCTCTTGCACAGGGTCACTTTCGCCACAGATGGTTTCATTGATGTCAGAATGAAATAAGGTATAGGTGAGAGCAAATAACACAGTTTTTGGCTCTGGTCAGAAACTTTTGCTTCTACAGACTCTGCTGTCTAAAATGAATGATACCCCTAAATCAACAACAACAACAACAACAAAAGGGAGCAAACCAGATTTGTTGCTTTGCTGAAGATTACATAGAGCAAGTAGTAAACGCTGAAGGGATGCTTCCCCTTTGACTGACTGATAGATAAAGAGAGAGCTTTCAGTCTTCATTAAACAAAAAAAAAAAAAAAAAAAAAAAAAAAAAAAAATAAAAAAGGCCTAAAACGTTG